>NC_134265.1:20095577-20298077 GCF_031893055.1 Leptodactylus fuscus | reverse complement strand
GTATATAGTGTATATAGTCAGTGTGAAGGCTCCGCTGCGGTTCCATAGGAATGAATGGAAGCAGCCGGCACACAGCCTTAACCCCCTGCGCGCCGGCTGCCTCCATTCATTCTAATGGGAGACTTAAGTAACATCTCTAGTAGCTACTTACCTGCAGAGATGGCTGCTCCACTGCTCCGGTGTTCTTCGCCTCGCTGCCGCTCCACGCTGCAGTCTTCTTTGCCTTGCTGCCCCCTGCCTCCGAGGTTAGGAGAGTGTGGGCAGGTTAGGAGAGTGTGGGCGGGTTAGGAGAGTATGGGCGGGTACAGGGCGGGGAGATTTGACATCTCCCCTCCCAGTACCCGCCCACACTCTCCTAACCTGGGAGGGAGGGGGCAGCGAGGAGAAGAAGACTGCAGCTGGAGCGGCAGCGAGGCGAAGAGCACTGGAGCAGCCATCTCTGGAGGTAAGTGGACACCAGGGGGGACTAAGTAGCCAGAGAATTAAAAAGAAATCCTCTGGCTACTTAGTGATTCACTACACAGCGTGGATTCTAACAATTAAAGCGTTCAGTTGTTAGATTCCATGCTGTGTAGTAAATAGGATTGTTTTTAAAATCCGATCTCCGATTAGTAAAAAAATCCCATTGACTTGCATTGGGATCGGAATTGGGATCAAGATCGGGTTCGAATGAAAAATGATCGGAAATCGGATTTTAAAATCGATCCTGAAAAGTCAAGATCGGCTCAACCCTAGTCATGATTTCTTTGAATGGGGGTGTGACTTAGGACATCAATGTGTTCCAATTTTTTTTAGCCGAATTTTGGAGGCAGTTCTCCATAAGCGAGACCGGCGAGGGGAAGTGGGTTAAATTGCTGCGAACTGTTTAACGCCCATGAAATGAATGGAGAACACAGAAACTCCTTGCAGATGTTGGGGCAATACGGTGGCTCAGTGGTTAGCACTGCATCCTTATAATGCTGGGATCCTGAGTTCGAATCCCACTATGAGCAACATCTGCAGGGAGTTTGTGTGGATTTCCTCCCTTTCTACAAAGACATACTGATAGGGGAGAAAAGTACATTGTGATCCTTATATGGAGCTCACAATCTACATTAAAAAAAACCTCCTTACAGATATCGTTCTTGGCAGGATTTGAACCCAGGACTCCAGCGCTGCAAGGCTACTGTGCTAACCACCGTGCTGCCAAAGACACCATTATAGACTATGGGTAACCACTTTTTTATGCGGATAGGTTTCCATTCCCCAAGTGGACTCCCCGAACAGAAACCTGAACTCCGATGTGAACCAGGCCTTAGAAATTTAGACATCAGTAAGGCCGGAGTCTCTGACAACACAGATCTACCGCCACATACCGTGTAGTAAGACATAAGCGACCCCGCAAAATGAGTCAGACATTTGCAATCATGCCAAGGTTGCGTGTGACCTTTCTATAGGTAAGCGTAGAGGCGGCGGAGCGATCTCCATTTTTATACCAGCACCTAACATTATTTATGGCGCTCCATATCTTACGGCTCACGAAGTCTGGGGGGAGGGGAATTATCTCATCAACATCTATCAGTCAACAACGTAATATAAAATTAATTTACACAATGGAAATCTACAGAGAACACATCCCGAGATCTCTCACTTGTGTTTCCGAGCCTCTGGCGTCAGATATGATTTTAATTAGTTGTCAAGTATTTAATTATTTTTCCTATCGGTGATAAGAATTCTAATGTTGTTAATGTTTCATCTATAAGTGAATGTCTTCTCATAAATATGTATCGCTAGTAAGTATGGCTGGCAACAGGGTGGACCTGAATGGCGCGGCTTATTGCGGTGATTATTGTGAATGGCGATATAATGATACGGGTTTGCAAAATATCTGCAGAGATTTCGCCATCACTTGGCAGTAAATGAAGGAATAAACACATCATGTGAATGACTCTCAGGCCGTGTTCACGCGTTTCTACATGTTCTCCAATGTGGTGCCGACAAAGAAGGAAAGAGGAACAGAATCCGATACCCCCATAAACTGAGTAGCGCTGTAGCGCAGATACTGAGGCAGATCGTACAAGACAGATAGTATGTCGCAAGGTCCACATCTCTTCGGGTCCAAAAAATGGAAACTCAATCCACTTAAGAAGCTGTTACCCATGTCCATGGGGTCCGCCGGGTTTCCACCCCAAAAAATGAGAGAAAGGTCCTCCTGAAGGGTCATCAAACGCAGAGGTGAACCTGGCCTTAGAGATGGGTGAACCTACGAAGAGTCAGTTTGGATAGACCCAGAAGGTCTATTATAATACTCGAGAATCTGGAGTAAAATAGGTGGAGTCCAAATTGTTAGACTTAACGTCCACCACCTCTTCTGGGCATCTTGTGGCATCCTCTTCTGACCTCCTGGGTGACGTAAAGGGTCCCAGGGTCAGTGCTGAGGCCTGTGATTGGTCCTCAATAGGGTTGAGCCAATCTTGAGATTTCAGGATCGATTTTAAATTCCGATTTCAAATCATTTTCTAGCCGATCCCAATTGTGATCGCCGATTGGGATCTGATCTTTCCCGATCCCGATCGCTCAACCCTAATTGTATATTATATATACAGTAGGGTTGAGTCGATCTTGAGATTTCAAAATCTGATTTTCGATTATTCTCCAGCCAATCCCAATCGTAAAATTTGCTCGATCGCCGATCGGGATCCGATCTTTCCCAATCACTCAACCCCAATTGTATATTATATATACAATAGGGTTGAGCCGATCTTGAGATTTCAAAATCCGATTTTCGATCATTTTCCAGCCAATCCCGATCATGAAATTTGCTCAATCGCCGATTGGGATCCGATCTTTCCCGATCCCGATCGCTCAACCCTAGTTCTCAACGGTCACATGGGGAATGCCGCCCTTCCAGATCCTGAAGCAAGCCCTCGACAACATGGAAGACACCACCTCTCTTGAAAGCTACACCACAATTTTTGTATAATTCAGGTCCTGTGTCTGCTCAAATCCACACCAGAAACCTGAGGCACAGGTTTGGCTTTTTGCAAAGGATTCCACATGGCCAGTAGTGATGGCCACTTTGGCTCCTTTTAGTGATCTGGATCAATAGGATCCGCTCTCCTCACTCCCGAATGTCTCCTTAAATAATAAATAAATGCTGTCTACCATGTGTAGAGAATCAGAAGCTCCTCCTTTTACTCCAATGTTATGACCTCTTGGCTGCTGTTACCCACAAGACCTCATAATGGTGGGTTAAACTGAACGATTGGCCACATCATGGATGTGTTTTTATCTAACGTGTAGGTATAGGTTTAGCTGACCTTACTGCAAAAGACCATGGGAAGAATATGCAAATCTGTCTTCCATGATGTAATTAGGAAGTCAGCTGCTGCCTCAGTATTGCAAACCAATAGAGGGTGCTCACTGGAATGTGCAAGCCTGTCTTCCCTGATGTAGTTAGGAAGACAGAATTCCAGTGAAATAACCCAATAATGGCTGCTCCCTTTTGCGTCATGCCCGACCTTCCAAGAGGCCTTTGTTTTGCAATGACGCTGGGATTATTACCAGGTATAGTCTCTCAATCGAGGATGGCCGTTTCGATGTACTTGCATCTCATCAGCACGATGTAGAGAGGACTATAACCTGGTAGAGGTGAGAGGCTTAGACAGGGTTAAGGGGATATTGTCACTCCTTGGGGAGAGACCACCATATAGGTGTGTGGAGACTTATTAAGCCTTTAGCACTCCACTTCGCAAAGGACCATGGGAAGAATATGCAAATCTGTCTTCCATGATGTAATTAGGAAGTCAGCTGCTGCCTCAGTATTGCAAATCAATAGAGGGCGCTCACTGGAATGTGCAAGCCTGTCTTCCCTGATGTAGTTAGGAAGACAGAATTCCAGTGAAATAACCCAATAAAGGTTGGTCAACTAAGACCAGTGGAGACCACAAGACCCTCCACGCTGGAGCACCAGTCCAGGGTCTTTTTTGCTATTATACTACGTTTTTGCCTTTTGTGAATTTTCTTCCAATCTCGGAGGAAAACCTTTCAAGTGACCTCTCTGGCATCACCATCAAGTCCAGACTGTTTATCAAACAATGGGTTGTCTAGACTGGACAAAATTCAGCATCTCCATCTTCATATGACTCAGTGGATGAACATCTGTCGCTGTTTGTGTAGCTATTCAGAGCGGCGTAAGAATAAATCTCACATCAATTGCATCTGAAAGTGCCGGCGGCTGCTCATCTTATGGAAATGTGCGGTCACCTCTAAATAGAGGAACCGCCAAAAAGTCATTGATAATGTAAGTTTGTTGTAGGCCAAGGCAGCACAATGCACAAGGGATCCCTGGGTTATCCTATTTTCCCAGAATGGAGACAAAGAACCAAACTTTAGTCTGGCATCAGTAACAGCATTCTGGGGATCCAACCAGGTCCAGGACATGCAACGTGAACAGGAAATACGGCAACATGGAAAAATATTACTCAAGCAAAAATGCTTCTTTCTCCACTTATAAGAAACAAGCACTCTGACATCTCTGCTGAATACATCTTGGTAGAACAAGACTAACTACAGCTCCCAGGGGTATCAGATTACATAGACAGGTAGGGGAGGAACACTGAGCAGGAAGAAACACAGGCATAGAGCTGGAACTATATAGGAAGTTTCTATGTCACCCCAATTGCTTTATTTATATCAGTACAGGTTAGTATAACTGTATAACATTCTATATAACCATGCTGTTACAAAGAGTTATGGAGCAGATTCTTCTCTACGTTCTGTGTGCTGTACATGGGAGACATCGTAGTAGATAGTCACCAACCTCCAGCTGAGAATCAGATAGAGAGTGCAGAGATGGTGTTCGGACGTAGCACTATTTTTCATGTACAGTGGGGCAAAAAAGTATTTAGTCAGTCACCAATAGTGCAAGTTCCACCACTTAAAAAGATGAGAGGCATCTGTAATTTACATCATAGGTAAGACCTCAACTATGAGAGACAAAATGAGAAAATGAGATTGCCCTGTCTTTAGTTTGCGTGGTTGAAGCTGTAGAAATTGTGAGTTAATCAGATTGTCTGGGATAGAGCATTCCAGAGAAGTGGTGCAACTCGGGAGAAGTCTTGTATACGAGCATGGGAGGTTGTTTTTTATTTTACACCTCCCGCCCGGCACATGAGTTGCTCCAATTCCTGGAAACCACTTTAAAGGATTTATCCATCTTTCTAATATTGATGGGCTGTCCTTAGGATAGACCATCAATATTACATCTGCAATGATACAACAGCCAGGACCTCTGAAGATCAGATTTTCCAGGACAGAATAGCTGCAGGTAATGGTAACATTTCTAGGAGCCATACTGTTCACTTGCCATACAAGGTGTAGCAGTAGGTTTAGGTAGTGCACATGGTATAGTGGGTGAGTAGAATGGCTCCCAACATGTTATTTCCTTTAGCTGTCATGTCTCAGTACCGCTGATCTGCAGGGTCCTGATGGTGGGCCCCTAGAAACAATTCCACTGGTGGGCCCTAGACACCCCAGTCCGACCCTGAAAGGGTGTATTCTGGAGATGTTTTTGAGGTGGAGATGACATGATCGTTTTAGTGATTGGATAAGGGTGGGTTGAAGGAAAGGTCTGAGTCAAACACAACCCCGAGGCAGTGGGCATACTGCCTAGGAGTTATAGTGAGGCCTGAGACTGCAATGGATATATCAGGGACAGATCTATTAGAGGTTAGACACAGTAGTAGTTCAGTCTTTGAGGGATTAATTTTCAGATAGAGCGAAGAAATGATATTGGAGACAACAGAGAGACAGTCACTGGTGTTCTGTATTAGTGCCGGGGTGATGTCATGGGATGACATATATACACAGTCCAGTCACATTAATGTGACCACCTGTCAAAATCCAGATTAACCACCTTTGGCAGAGCGGACCGCTGTGAGATGTGTAGGAAGAGAGGGGATGTTGTGATGATGTTCATTGGGATGTTGAGCCATGCCGACTCCAATGCCGTGGCCAGCTGCGCTAGGTTATGCATTTGAGTATCCATGGCGTGAACAACCCGATCGAGGTGGTCCCACAGATTCTCGATTGGGTTCAAGTCTGGGGAATTTGCTGGCCAAGGGAGCACGGTAAACTCATCCTGGTGCTCCTCCAACCACACACGTACACTGAGAGCTTTATGACACGTAGCATTGTCCTGCTGGTAGATGCCATCATCACCAATTCGCATGTAGGGCTGAACATGGTCCGCAAGGATAGATGCATACTTGTGTTGATCCATCGTGCCTTGCACAATGATGAGTGCACCCAGATGGCTGATGACACGTGCCTTCTGCGATTGGTTATTTAACGTTGACGTCAAAAGTAGGCGGTGGTCACATTAATATGACTGGACTGAGTAGTTGGATGTTGTCAACATAAATATGGTAATGGAAGCCAAAACTGGTGATGGTTTGTCCAATGGGGGCTGTGTAGAGAGAGAAGGGGGCCCTGAGGAACCCAAACAGCAATGGAAAGAGCAGAAGAAACAGAGCCCGCAAATGATACACTGAACATGCGGTCTGAGAGATAAGAGGAGAACCAGGAGAGCGCAGCGTCCTTGAGGCCGACTGAGCGGAGCATAGTGAGGAGGAGATGATGGTCAACAGTGTCAAATACTAAGAAGAATAAGAAGAGAGAAGTCACCATTGGATTTAGTCATCAGGAGATCATTGGAGACTTTTGTCAGGGCCGTTTCAGTAGAGTGCAGAGCGCGGAAACCAGATCATAAGAGGTCAAGAAGGGAGTCAGCGGAAAGATAATGGATTAAACAAGAATAGAGCGAGCGCACTTTGTTTGATCTGCACTTAGGTTGATCTGTACATCTGCATTATAAATGTCCCTGTATATAGAAGGAATAACATCCGCTGAGATGGTTAGTGATACAAAAGACTTTGCATTAAGGCGTCCTATAAAATTACCATAAAGTATCTCTCCATATTCCACTTAGTATAGGTGGTAGAATGCGAATTCTTTTATGTGCAGCCGTGAAGGACGATCCGCAGGGAGGAAAAAACACATCTGCTCCTTGTAAAAGCAAATTCGCGGTTCCATATTTATAGGTCCCAATCATGTTCCTTCCTGAATGTTTATACTTGTAGAGAAGTCTCAGCACATCCCCATGTACCGAAAACATTTATTTCAGATTTACTCAACAAGGCCAACTATGTAATATCGGTGGGGTCACCATAACAGCTTGGTGCCTAAAACAGGCAGGTACCCTATACGCCCTCATGGTGGCGTGCTGATGTGAACATGTATATTCTAATGTCAGCTGTGTATTGGTCAGCAAACCCATTGGGATCAAACCAGTTTGACCTGAATTTTCTAAATGTCTTGTGTTTGGCCCCGACCCCCACTTTGCATAGGGCCATGGTGTTGATGAACTCTTGTGATCCCGGAGCACATGACTGGGGTTGAGCCGATCTTGAGATTTCAGGATCGTTTTTAAAATCCGGTTTTCGATTATTTTCCAGCCGATTCTGATGCTGATAGTGAAATTTGCTCGATCGCCGATCCGATCTTTCCCAATTCCGATCGCTCAACCCTATTAATGATATATACATGAATAGGGTTGAGCTGATCTTGAGATAACCTCCGACCTTGAAAAGAACGGGATCGGAATTCCGATGGCGATCGTGAAATTTACTCAATCGCCGATCAGAATCCGATCTTTTCCGGTCTTGATCGCTCAACCCTACACATGACATCACATAAGAGTCCGGAAGAGGCCAGAAGTGGAGGAAGCCTCGGATGTCGAAAGGATGCCCAGAAGAGGTGAGGGAGGGGGTATAACTTTTTGTTATTTTTAATACACCTTCCCCGTGCCTCCAACTATTATACCATTCCAAAGTCTTGTAGAAAGGCTTCCTGGAAGAGTAGAAGAAAGAGAGGACAACTCCTTATGGGATGTCCGTGCAATGTGTACGAAGGTCAATACTTTTCTCCATATAGTAAATGTAAGATTGGCAGAATAATATATACAGTAGATATGAGAGCTTTGTGAGCAGATGATGGGATTACTCAACCACTTACCAACCATCACGGTGGTGGTGGGTGTTGTTGTTGGGATTCATTCACAGAATAATACATACATTTTCCATCATATATTGCAGATACATACCAGTACATGTATTGAGACTCACAATTATCTCCTTCCTATCCGGTATGTTCTACATATTGCGTGAGATACCTATAATACCGTATGTTCCCAGTGTGGCATTTCACGGCCATTTATTATCTGTGTGTTCTTCATTAGGTCCCAGGGTTGAGGTGTTGTTGTGTTTTCTATTGTACGCCTATTCAGACATCTATATTGTATATTGATTATTATTGGGGATTATATCATTAACTATATAACCAGGTCTACTGCTCCTCTACAAGGCCAAGGACACCACTTACCATTGTATATTATGAATACGGCATTACTAGAACGCATTTTTAAGTTCCACGCTCTGTATATTATATGATCTGGGTCATTAAAGGAAACAGACCCCGGGTATCACTGCTAAAGTTTGCGTTTTTGGTTTCCTGTATCAAACTATATCCAGATACATAGTTTACTTATACCAATCTGGGGAAAATCTGTCCGACGACTAATGTGGTCACCATTACAGCTCCCCCGAGGTTGTCACTCAACATTCGTATACATGAGATGAAAGTATACTTGTCAATGTAGGCTGGCTAGTTCTAGGCAAACCTCACCGAAATTTGCCCAAAAGTTTTGTTTCCAGAACTACTGGAAGATCCCCCATGCTGGCCCAGTTACAGGCCTCAAACGTCCCCTGAGGTCACTGCCATCATTCAGAAGGCCAAAGAGGATGGGACTACCCTGGATGATGAGATGGTGCCTCCGATGAGCATACTGAAGAACCCAAACGGCATAATAGTGGCTGGAGAACCTCCAAATATTGGGTTCAACCGAACCCAAAATCATTGGAAAATTCATAGTAAACTTAGCTCAGTAGGAACTGGTTTTCAGAAAACTGGCACGCCAAACATGTCTCTGTTTAGTAACTCTCCGCATCTTTGGGGTGACATGTCTCCTTTCTCATGGACATAGACACAAATTATACGGCTGATGAGCACATAGATCTCCTTTGTCACCTATATTATGATGAGCCTGGAGGATACAAGATCATTGCCCAATCTTCTGAGACTCTAGGAGGTCAACCCTTTCACATGGGCTGACGTCAGGCCTGTTATGAGGACCGACTGATGATAAAAGTTAATCTCTGGGGATAATATCACTCCTTAAGGAGTATGGAGACTTACAAAGCCATTTCCACTCCACTGGGGGATTATAGGAAACATATGCAAATCTGTTTTCCAAGATGCTGCCCTCTAGGGGTAGCCCTCTTAAACATCATGCATGATTTTTTCAACAAACCTATTGCTATGATGCAAGGTTTAGCCAAACTAGTAAATCTATTCCAAAATGAACACAACCCCAGCTGTGGACAGCGCTGTTTCTATCTGATTGGATCTCATCAGCACAGTGTAGGGAAAACTGGTTTGGCAGAGATGAGAGACTTCTAGACCAGGTTCTGGGGAGTGAGCACCTTTACAGGCGTATGCAGACTTACAAAGCCATTTTCACTGCACTGGAGGATTATAGGAAAAATATGCAAATCTTTTTTCCAAGATTCTGCCCTCTAGGGGTAGCCCTCTTAAACATCATGCATGACTTTTTCAACAAGCCTATTGCTATGATGCAAGGGTTAACCAAACTAGTAAATCTATTCCAAAAAGAACAGAATCCCAGCTGTGGACAGCACTGTTTCTATCTGATTGGATCTCATCAGCACAGCGTAGGGAAAACTGGTTTGGCAGAGATGAGAGACTTCTAGACCAGGTTCTGGGGATAATATCACTCCTTAAGGAGTGAGCACCTTTACAAGTGTATGGAGACATTATCTAAACTTTTCCCCACTCACCCTAATTCCTGCTTCAGAAACTTTGTTGGAATTGGAAGTATGGCTCACATATGGCGGTCAAGAAGAACACCTCTTAACCTCAAAATGACATCTACTCGCTGCAGACCTCCCCACCTCCCCCAAAACATAGAAAACCAATAACGCACATATTATCGGTGCTACGTTCCAGATCCTTCCAGGACTTGCTTAGAATTATGTCACATTAATGACATTTTCGTTTCCTCCGTTCTACATATTATGAGATCGTTGCGACAGTGTTGGCCTGAACGTCCTGAATGTGTTTCTGCGTCTCATTACAGTATTTTACCTGTCAGAGAGATGACGTCTCGGTATGTTCTACATCGTGCAATATTTTACTGAAGCAGCAATTAACGTCTCCTCCGGCGTACGCCTTAATTAATGAGACGTTCTTCTCGGGTACAATGAGAGTCTGAGACGGTTGGTTTCCAATTCAATCAGGTAGGATCGGGATGAAGAGTCAGCAGGTAATTGCAGATTATAATTGGAGCGTGCCCATCACGGAACGTACGAGTGATATAAATGATGTAAGAGTAATATATAGGTAGAGATGGGCCAACCCTACAAGATCTGTGTAGATGAATATTTGTGAGGCTCGGTCCTCCGGTTCATCTTGTTTGGCATAAATCGGAGGTGCTACTATACTCAGTAAGTGGAGGCCCGGGGGAGGTGAGTACATAAAGCAGACCGTTATACTCACCTTCCTTACAACTTCCGGTGGTTACCGGTCATCCTCCTCCGGCCTCTAGCTATAGAGGGGCACCAACATGATGATGTGCCAGTTACAGGCCTCAGTGGTGACCCCTAAGTCATGTGACCTCAGCCAGAGGATGGCGGAGGATAGATGGATGCTGCCAGGATGCCCATGGGAAGAATATGCAAATCTGACTTCCATGATGTAATTAGGAAGTCAGTGCCTCAAGTGTGCACACCAATAGAGGGCGCTGACTGAGGATGTGCAAGTCTAACTTCCATGATGTAATTAGGAAGACAGAGTCTCAGTCAAACACAACTATAGAGGGCGCTCCCTTTAACATCATGCCGACCTTTTCAGAGGCTTTTTTTGCAATGATGTTGGGATTATACCAGATACAGTCTCTCAGCCAAGGACAGCAGTTTCAATGTATTTGCATCTCATCAGCTTGGCGTAGAGAGGACTGGTGAATATGACTGTTATATTTACTCACCTCACCTGGGCCTCCACTAATTATACTCTGGGGTTTGAAGAGACTCCAGAATAGAATAGTATTTTGGAACATTCAACTCAAATCTAGCTGGCGTTGAATTGTTTTACTCATCCTATATACAGCACATCACACAGAGAGGAGAGAAATCAGTTCGTAACAAGCTTGGAATTTTCCCAAAATTTCTGGTTTGGCTAAACCCAAGATTTTGAGCGTTCCCCATAACCAAACCATTAATATATTCTGGGTTCTCATCAAACCCTTGCGGCAGCTCAGTCCCAATCAACTTCATGGGACTAAACTGTTAGGAGTATTTAGGTTCTTTACTTTCTATTTTTCTTACCTGGGGAGTTTTTGGCTGCGCAGTGTCTGGGGTGGCATCCTGGCGCTGCGGGGTTGTCCTGTCGTGGGTATTGGTGCACACCTTCTGACTTGCACGTGCGCACTGATGGTAGGCAGCTTTATTTCCTGGTTGATTAGTCTGTCCTCCCATTTGCACCTGGGAGGAGTGGTCTCTACTTTGTATTTAAACCCATGCCTCCCATGGTTCTGTGCTGAGTGTCGCTTTTACAGAGCTAGGCCTTAGCAGGAGGAGTAGGTGGTGTTCTGGGATAGAGGAAGTTCCGTGGTTGGTTTTTTGGGAGGTTTGGGTGAACGAGTTGGTTTGTGTGTTTTCCCTTCTGTGTTCACCAATCCTCCCTCTGTGTATAATTGACTGTGTGAGTGAATTGCCTTATCCTTTGATTTCTACTCAGTTTCCCTGTGTTTGTTTCCTAGTGTAAGGTTCCTTCCCATATTGGTTTGGGGGAATCCTTTCCCACATGTTTCCTGTGTGCTGCTTGTGTTGTTAGTCAGCGCACACCCTTGTCAGTCCCTGTCAGTAGCAGCTTCACTTGTTCGTTAGGGGTGACCCCCTTTAGTCTCCAGTCCCTAGAGGTCTTATAGGGCATTCCTTCTCCCACTTCCCTCTAGGCCTACGGTATCAGTGAGAGAGGAGCTGTCGGGGTCAGGCTTAGCCTGAGTACAGCCGACCCACACCCGTGAGGCAGGGACCGGGATAGCTAGTGGGAGTAGTGTAGGGCGAGATTCCCTACTGCTATTCCTTAGCCCCGTTGCAGCTACCTGGACTGACATAACAGTACACTCAGCCGGTAAAAAAAAAAAAAAAAAGGGTTCGTTTGCATTATGACGGACCTGAAACAGTTGTACCAGGCGGTGCAGCAGATTTCCACTGAGATGGAGGGGATCAAGCTACGAATGGATGCCATCCAAGCTTCTGGCGTATCTCAAGTACAGCAGTTGGCTCAACACACAGCCTCTCAGGTGGAGGGCATACAGAGGCAGGTGAGTAGCGCCCCTGTGGGTCGGCCTCTGGAGCCAAAAGTCAGCTTACCTGAACCCTTCCGAGGTAAGAGGTCAGATTTTTTCCGATTTCAAAAGGACTGTCTTTTGTATTTCCGGCTACGGCCGTTTTCCTCCGGTTCTGAGGTACAGAGAGTTGGGATTATTATTACTTTATTGAGAGATGATCCCCTCATCTGGGCACATTCGTTACCAGCCGACTCAGCTTGCTTACTAACTGTAGAGGCGTTTTTCTCCACTATGGGGTTACTGTATGACGACCCAGACAGGGTACGCACGGCTGAGTATAACCTACGACATTTGGTGCAAGGGGATCACGCTATAGAGAAATATTGCACAGAGTTTCGTAGGTGGGCAGCAGAAGTACATTGGAATGACCCCGCTCTACTTAGTCAGTTTGAGACAGGGCTCTCGGACCAGGTTAAAGACCATCTAGTTTCTCACCCTGTTCCGGGAGATCTAGATGAGGCCATGCAGCTGGCAATTAGAGTTGGACGGCGCCTCCGGGAGCGTGGAGACAAGAGTCCTGGGGGGCTTAGCCCTCCTCAATTCTCTGTTTTTAGAGAGGACCCGGGGGACCAACCCATGCAGATTGGGGCCACTGTGCGAAGTGCAAGACCCAAGAGTGAAGGGTCCCGCACAGTACGCTGTTTTGTGTGTGGAGGGATGGGACATGTAGCAAGGATATGCCCCTCCAGAGAATGGTTCGCCAAGGAGAGTAATAACCCCAGGTCTATTGAGGGTAAAGGGAGAAAACCTACTAAGGAGGGAGGTGTGCATATTTCCTGTACTCAGACTGCCGGGTTGACCCTCGAAGGATGGGTAAATGGGCAGAAGTGCCGGATTTTGGTTGATTGCGGTTCAGCAGTCAACCTTATTGACTCAGAGTTTTGTGAGCAATTTAGGGTGAGTCCTTTGGTCTTGGAGTCTCAGATACCGGTGTGGGCTATTGATAAGACCCCTCTACAGCAAGCTGTCATCTCCAAACAGGTGGAGGGTCTGGAGTTTATTGTGGGTGGCCACAGGGAAGAGATTGACTTGTTCTTGTTGTCTAAGTTACCAGCACAAGTAGTGTTGGGGTGGCCCTGGCTGAAGCAGCATAACCCTATTATCAACTGGGAGACCGAGTCAGTAGTTTCTTGGGGGCAGGGGTGTAATGGTCGATGTCTGCCCATATCCGTTATGTCTTTGTCTATAGACAATTTGCCTCAAGAAATATGTGAGTTCAGGGAGGTCTTTGAGGAAAGGGCAGCCAAGACATTACCACCACATCGCACCTATGATTGCTCGATTAAATTTATACCTAATGCAGTGCTACCCAAGACACGGTTGTACAATCTCACTATTCCGGAGAGGGAGGCGCTCAAGGAGTATATTGAGGGGAGTCTAGAGGTGGGGCATATTCGCCCATCTAAGTCCCCAGTAGCAGTGGGGTTTTTCTTTGTAAAGAAGAAAGATGGAGGGTTGCGCCCTTGTTTGGATTTTAGGGAGATTAATAAAATCACGGTGCGGAATCCCTATCCCATTCCGTTGATCTCGGATCTATTCAGCCAGATTACGGGAGCCCGCTGGTTTAGTAAAATAGATTTACGTGGGGCGTATAACTTGCTGAGAATCCAGAAGGGGGATGAGTGGAAAACAGCGTTTAACACACCCCTAGGACACTTTGAGAATCTTGTGATGCCTTTCGGTCTAACCAATGCGCCTGCGTTTTTTCAGAATTTTATTAATGATGTACTAAGTGCCGTCATAGGGAGGGGGGTTGTGGTCTATCTGGACGATATACTCATTTACACCCCGGATTTGGAGACTCATTGGGAGAGAGTGAGAGAGGTTTTAGATCTCCTGAGGGTTAACCAATTAAGTGCTAAGCTGGAGAAATGTGTGTTCGCGGTCAATAAATTATGTTTCCTTGGCTATATCCTATCGGACAAGGGGTTCGAGATGGACCCTGAGAAGGTCAGGGCAGTCTTGGAGTGGCCGCGACCCAAGAACCTAAAGGCGGTCCAACGGTTCTTGGGGTTCTCCAACTATTATCGCCAGTTTATCAAGGGATTTTCTGAGGTTGTGAAACCTATCTCGGACTTGACTAAGAAGGGGGCTGACTGTGCTAAGTGGTCGCCAGAGGCGCTAGCTGCGTTTGAAGAACTGAAGAAGCGATTCTCGTCCGCTCCCATTTTGAGACAGCCGGATGAGAGGTTGGCCTTCCGAGTGGAGGTGGATGCCTCCTCGGTGGGGGTGGGAGCAGTACTTTCTCAGGAGTTCGAGGAGGGTACGCATCCCTGTGCCTTCTTTTCTAAGAAATTCTCTGCCTCTGAACGGAATTATGACATCGGAGATAGGGAACTACTAGCAATAAAACTAGCGTTCGAACATTGGCGTCATTTCCTGGAGGGGGCCAGAAGGCCAGTCCAGGTATTTACTGACCACAAGAGTTTGATTTATCTTGGGTCGGCGAAGAGATTAAATGCACGGCAGGCCAGATGGGCTCTATTTTTTGCGCGGTTCCATTTTAACGTGACTTATGTGCCGGGTTCAAAGAATGTTAAGGCTGATGCTTTATCCCGGTATATGTCGACTGAGGAGGAACGAGAGACGCCTGCCACTATCCTTGGGGATGGAGTGGTGGTAGCAGTATTGGGTGCGAAATTGGAGAAGGCCTTGATCGAAGCGCAACACGCTGCACCTTCCAAGATATCTAGAAACAAGCTTTTTGTCCCAACTACTCTCCGACAAAGTCTCCTGAGGGAGTGTCACGAGTCGGTTCTTGCTGGTCACCCGGGGGTTTCAGAGACCATGAGATTGGTGTCTAGGAATTTTTGGTGGCCAGAGTGGAGTAAGGAGGTCTTGCAGTTTGTTCAAAATTGTTCGGTCTGTGCAAGAGCCAAGGCGTCGCATACCCGTCCCCACGGTCTTCTACATCCATTGGAACCTCCTAAGGCACCTTGGACTCATCTGTCTATGGATTTCATCACGGGCCTTCCGGTGTCTAAGGGTTTCACGGTCATTTGGGTAGTCGTTGACCGCTTCACGAAAATGTGCCATTTGATCCCGTTTTCCAGGCTGCCATGTGCCAAGACACTATCAGAAGCGTTTATTAAAGAAATTGTAAGGTTGCATGGTCTTCCTGAGGAGATCGTTTCGGACAGGGGACTGCAATTTGTGGCTAAATTCTGGCAGGCTTTTTGCAGCAGGTTGGGAGTTACACTGTCGTTTTCCTCCGGGTTTCACCCAGAGTCTAACGGACAAACAGAGAGGAAGAATCAGGATGTGGAACAGTTTTTGAGGTGTTTTGTTTGAGAGAACCAGAATAATTGGGCTGCCTTTCTCCCCCTGGCAGAATTTTCCCTAAACAACCATGATTCCAATGCCACAGGTACCACACCTTTTTTTTGCTCCGGTGGTAGACATCCTGTTTTCAGAGTATTTTCTTCCATTTCTTCCCCAGTTCCGGAGGAGGAGCTATTTTCTAAAAAGCTGCAAGGGGTATGGTCCCGTATCCGAGAGAATCTGGTGTGGGCGTCGCACCAGGCTAAGGTCCAGGCGGATCGGAAGAGAGGAGAGTTGCAGTTCTTCCCTGGTGAGATGGTTTGGTTGTCCACCAAGAATATCAGGTTGAAGGTTCCTAGCAAGAAGCTGGGTCCCAGGTTTGTGGGTCCTTTTAAGATCATCAAGATGGTAAATGAAGTGGCGGCGCAGCTGCAACTACCTAAAAGGTGGAAGATAAACCGGGTCTTCCATGTCTCCTTGTTAAAGAAGGCCAAGAAGGGAACGTCTCCAGTTAAGGTTCCACCAGTTTCTGAGTCCGGGGAGTATGAGATATCCCGAGTTCTGGATAGCAAATATGATCGGGGGAAGCTACGGTATCTGGTGGCATGGAAGGGATACGGTCCTGAGGATAATTCTTGGGTCCTGGAGTCGGATATGTTAGCCCCCAGACTCGTGGAGAAATTCCACAAGGAGTTCCCGAAGAAGGATGCTCCTAGAGAATCCGGAGTCTTCTCCTTGAGGGGAGGATCCTGTTAGGAGTATTTAGGTTCTTTACTTTCTATTTTTCTTACCTGGGGAGTTTTTGGCTGCGCAGTGTCTGGGGTGGCATCCTGGCGCTGCGGGGTTGTCCTGTCGTGAGTATTGGTGCACACCTTCTGACTTGCACGTGCGCACTGATGGTAGGCAGCTTTATCTCCTGGTTGATTAGTCTGTCCACCCATTTGCACCTGGGAGGAGTGGTCTCTACTTTGTATTTAAACCCATGCCTCCCATGGTTCTGTGCTGAGTGTCACTTTTACAGAGCTAGGCCTTAGCAGGAGGAGTAGGTGGTGTTCTGGGATAGAGGAAGTTCCGTGGTTGATTTTTGGGAGGTTTGGGTGAATGAGTTGGTTTGTGTGTTTTCCCTTCTGTGTTCACCAATCCTCCCTCTGTGTATAATTGACTGTGTGAGTGAATTGCCTTATCCTTTGATTTCTACTCAGTTTCCCTGTGTTTGTTTCCTAGTGTAAGGTTCCTTCCCATATTGGTTTGGGGGAATCCTTTCCCACATTTTTCCTGTGTGCTGCTTGTGTTGTTAGTCAGCGCACACCCTTGTCAGTCCCTGTCAGTAGCAGCTTCACTTGTTCGTTAGGGGTGACCCCCTTTAGTCTCCAGTCCCTAGAGATCTTATAGGGCATTCCTTCTCCCATTTCCCTCTAGGCCTACGGAATCAGTGAGAGAGGAGCTGTCGGGGTCAGGCTTAGCCTGAGTACAGCTGACCCACACCCGTGAGGCAGGGACCGGGATAGCTAGTGGGAGTAGTGCAGGGCGAGATTCCCTACTGCTATCCCTTAGCCCCGTTGCAGCTACCTGGACTGACATAACATAAACTGCAACATGACCATGTGACCAACAGACTTGAGGTCACTTCCTGAAAAAAAAGGAAGTGGGTCTCGGCGTCATAATTCTGGACAACCCCTTGTTTGTCTTGACCCTCAACTGTACAAATCTCCTTGAAATTCCGTCACCCTAATACGAGATCTATAATAGGAGTCCCATCTACCATGTGACATTTATAATGGCAGGTCTTCTTATGGGGTAGAGGGGCATTTGGGCCCACAAACTATAAGGTCTCGGTGCAAGTCCTACCCCGATTTATCCCATAGTTACACCATTGCTAAAGCAAAATAATACAAGGCCACAAACCGTTTTGTTTTATGTACAGCAGTTGTATGGAGTCTTGTTTTTTGCAGGATAAGTTGTACTTTACATACCTATTTAATCTTCTGTAATTTACTTTTTTTTCTGATTGACAATAAAGAAAACCTTAAAAAATTTTGTACATGCCTATATTACTTTATGACTTTGTGTGTTGGGACTGATATTCTATGTTTTTATTCATTGCAATAAATGTGGGATTATAGGAATTTTTGTTTCTTTTACTGATATTTTCTCTTTTTTTACATTCATTTTAATATGTTTTTCCTCTCTAGGGCGCCTTTACTTTATCTTAATGTTCTGAATGTTTTCATTGTAATGCATTGGAATACTTATGAATTATATATTATGGTTAGGGATGTCTTATATTGTTGCTATTAAAGGCTCGAGGCTGTCATATAAAAACATCAGCCACAGCAAATATGGCATAGGGACGGAGAAAGGGAACAAAGGGAATGCCCAGTATTTGTTTTTATCCCCATTGGTGATGTGATTAGTTCACTGATAGGGTTAAACATCTGGGATGTGGGCGCTTTCTTACGATCCCCGTGATGTTCACCACAGCAGAGTATGAAATGTAGTCACAAATAAGAGGTGCCCTTTAAATATAGTATCTTGTAGCTCTATGGTGTTGGAGTGGTTTCGCACTAGGGAGGGAACATGAATAGGGTTGAGCGATCAGGATCGGGAAAGATCCCGATTGGCGATTGACCAAATTTCACGATCGAGATCGGTTGGAAAATGATCGAAAATCGTATTTTGAAATCTCAAGATTGGCTGAACCCTATTGTATACATAATATACAATTAGGGTTGAGCGATCGGGATCAGAAAAGATCGGATCCCGATTGGCGATTGAGTAAATTTCACGATTGGGATTGGGATCGGCTGGAAAATGATCGGAAATCGGATTTTTAAAATCCATCCTGAAATCTCAAAATCGGCTCAACCCTAGACATGAAACCTTGGAACAGTTGGGAACCTGGGAGATTTTCAGATTCTTTTGGGAGATCGGAAGGCCTCTTCACCTACCATGTTCATGAGTTGGCACGTATGTTGTATGTAGATGGTCCTTGGGCCCTCTCTAGGTCACCTCCACTTGGCAGCAATAACTGGGGAGTGGCCGACCTGGGCTCACTGCACCATTCTTGTAGTGTTGGGCACGTCATGGTCAATCTCTCAGTTACTCTATGCAACATACTAATGACATGTTTCATTCATTTCCCTAGGTAACCTGAGATC
This sequence comes from Leptodactylus fuscus, assembly GCF_031893055.1. NCBI lineage: Eukaryota > Metazoa > Chordata > Amphibia > Anura > Leptodactylidae > Leptodactylus > Leptodactylus fuscus. The sequence goes on along the minus strand of NC_134265.1, from coordinate 20,279,129 downwards.
AGAAGCTCCTGAGTAATGTATGTATATCCTCTGAAGATAAGATTTACACATAGATTAGTGATCAGGCCATCTAATCCCTTGTCAGAGGAGATATGGGGATTACCGCCACAATATTAATGGACAGGATCACTGGTGTGTATAAGCCCTGGAGTCCTGATGTGCAATAATTCTACCATTTGTTACTTTCATAAGAAGCCAATTGGGGTCGGCCATATTGCCTCCAATGGGGGCGGTTATGTCCCTGCTTATACTGTAAAGAAGGCTTCTGACTCCTCTTACTGCAGCTTTTCTCACAACCAACGTAGGACTTAATCTCTCTCAGTTTGGATAGTGACTAGGGTTGAGCGATCGTGTTCAGAAAAGATCGGATTCCAATCGGCGATTGAGAAAATTTCACGATCGCGATCAAAATTCCGAACACGATCTTTTTAGGTGGGATCGAGATTGGTGATTATTTCCCACAATGCTTTGCTACTGGTCAAGCATTGTGGGAAAAGCTAACAATGTTAGCCTTCACACTGAGTATTCGCTCTGCTCATTCTGAGCGGAGTGTATACTCGGTGTGAAGGCTCCGCTGCGGTTCCATAGGAATGAATGGAAGCAGCCGGCACACAACCTTAACCCCCTGCGTGCCGGCTGCGTCCATTCATTCTAATGGGAGGCTAATTAACATCTCTAGTAGCTACTTACCTGCAGAGATGGCTGGTCCAGTGCCCGATGTTCTCAGTCTTCTTCGCCTTGCTGCACCGCCTCCCAGGTTAGTGTTTAAAGAGCTAGGAAGAAGGCGGGGCTTGTGGCTTAGGAGAGTGTGGGTGGGTACAGGGTGGGGAGACCTCACCCGCCCACACTCTCCTAACCTGGGAGGCAGGGGGCAGCGAAGCGAAGAAGAATGAGAACACCGGGCACCGGACCAGCCATCTCTGCAGGTAAGTGGACACCAGGGGGGACTAAGTAGCCAGAGGATTAAAAAAAACAACCTCTGGCTACTTAGTTCAATTGTTAGATTCCATGCTGTATAGTGAATAGGATTGTTTTTAAAATCCGATCTCCGATTAGTAAAAAAATCCCATTGACTTGCATTGGGATCGGAATTGGGATCGAGATTGGGTTCGAATGAAAAAGGATCGGAAATCAGATTTCAAAATCGATCCTGAAAAGTCAAGATCGGCTCAACCCCAATGGTGAGCCTATCACGTCACGCCATATCACAGAAATCGTGTTGTTTATCGAAACCCCGGGTAGTTTGTACGTTAACGCTCGACGACTTTTTTCCTATTTTCCTTCCAGGCCTTCCCAAATTCATAACTTTTTTTATTTTTTGAACATAGGTATGTGAGGGCTTATTTTTTGTCTGATGAGTTGTACTTTGATTTGGCACCCTTTTGGGGTACATATGACGTTTTGATTAACTTATACTAGAGGTAGTGAGTATTAGTCATTAAAGGGGTTGTTGTGTTATCAGCAGGAGTCTCGATCTAATATCGGTGACCTATCTACAGGATTACCATCCGGGCCTGGACAACCCCTTTAAGTCACTATGGATATTGCCAGCTATTCTATCACTAAACCACCCTATGGGACAATGTAGTGTAAGTACGGTAGACCGCCATATACCGTATTTCAGTAAAGTTAATTATGTCACTGAAAGGAATCCATTCTCTGGTCTATCACAGTGGAGATTCTTTGCTTTCTAAGCCACAATACCCTGCAATCTTCTTGTCTCCATTGTATGTCCGTCCACACTTACAGATTCCATTATGGTTTTTCCTCTATACTGAAGTGTTATTGCATTTGTTCCTTTTATGTTTGCAGGGCTCATTATCCAACCTTTACATACTCCGTGCCTATATTTTACCACTTATAGAGCCTCAAGTTAGCAGGAACTGCACATAGCACATAAGGTCACAATGACAGCCAAGAAACATACTGTATATACACAACCTGACATGAAACATGAGAGCTCTTACATAGTAAGCGCTGGTACAAGGTCCCTGGTGTTTGTGTTTTCCCCCATATCCTATTAATATTATAAATGTGAAAGTTTGTGAGTTTGGACGTTTGTGGGTTTGTGTGTTTGGATGTTTGTTAGTCAATCACGCAAAACCCGCTCGACCGATTTGGCTGAAATTTTCCACAAACATAGTTAATACACCCGATTGCGCAATAGGCTAATTTTCGTCACAATAGCGCACATACGTTTGTGCCAGGACCCCCACAAAACCCAAACTCACACCACCATCTCTGCAATCTCACACACTTTGGACCATAGCAAGCCACAAAATTCATATTGCCCTCTACAGCCTCGCCCCTAACCCCACACAATCTCATATACATATACTTTACCACTTTGCCCCTCACCTTACCGATACTCCAGGAGGCTCTCTTTAACGCTCCGGAGCAGCCATGTTTTCCGACCCCCACCGCTGTGACAATCCGCGACACCGCCCACCCATGTCAATACCCCTAGACGGTCTAATAAATGCAAAAAAAAAAAAGTTTAAAAAAAAGTAAAAAAATATAAAAACAAATAAAAAGGATTAAAAATTGAAATCACCCCCCTTTCCCTAGAACACATATAAAAGTAGTTAAAAACTGTGAAACACATACATGTTAGGTATCCTCGCGTCCGAAATCGCCCGCTCTACAAAGCTATACAAATATTTTTCCTGTTCGGTAAACGCCGTAGCGGGAAAAATGTTCAAAAGTGCCAAACCGCTGTTTTTTCACTGTTTTGATTCTGATAAAAATTTGAATAAAAAGTGATCAAAGCAATAACATTTCCCGAAAATGGTAGAACTACAAAGTACACCCGTTCCCGCAAAAAAAAGACGCCCTATACATCCCCGTACACGCACGTATAAAAAAGTTACGGCTGTCGGAATATGGCGACTTTTTAAAAAAAAATTTTGTAACAGTTTTGGATTTTTTTAAGGGGTCAAAATGTAAATAAAACCATATAAATTTGGTATCCCCAGCATCGTAATGAAACACAGAATACAAGGGACATGTCATTTTGGTTCCACAGTGAACGCTGTAAAACCAAAGCCTGTAAGAAAGTCGCAGAAATGCATTTTTTTGTCAAATCCACCCCATTCTGATTTTTTTCCCTGCTTCCCAGTACATTATATAGAATAATTCATGGTGGCATCATGAAGAAAAATTTGTCCCAGGAAAAATTAAGACCTCATATGGCTCTGGGAGCAGAGAAATAAAAAAGTTATGGGGTTTAGAAGGAGGGGAGTCAAAAAAAAAATTGCCATCGACGGGAAGGGGTTAACTTCAAATCCCTCTGTCCCAAAGTCACTATGTAAAGTTTCTCACAACACCGTATATATAGCAGCTCAAATACAAAGTAACTTCAACACAAAAGTCTCATGTATTCTCTGAATTACAGCAAAAACAAGATACAAAGTTACATGTCATATCCCAGACCTTATACACACTACGAAAACCTTACCCGCGCCTGTATATACCCACTGCTACAATCACCGCAGACGAAGTCGCAGGCACCAGCTAGTACATTAATATAGGACACCCCCTGTGATCCAAGTACACTTACTGTGTGCCCCCATGCTCCCTCGAAATTTCCCCAATGTACCCTAGTGAGGGGCAGTAAACAGTATTCATTTCTGGCTCCCCAAGTGTCTTCAGTCAGTAATTTCTTAATGTTCAAGAAGGGGTTAATTGCAGCCTTGATATGACCACGTTTAACACCTTCAGTGCAGGGACCCCTTTAGTAGGAGAGAGAGTCCCTGCACTCTGTCACATAAAACCAATGGCAATGAACTCTAGTAACCCCTATCAAATGCTGTAAACCTGTCAACAAGATGTCATTGCCTAGTTTACTCCATGAGAGGAGGCAGCACTGGACCAGGATGGCCCGATCGGAGGACCAGAAAAATTTAACAAATGGACTGCTAAAATAGTAGAAGCTACATGTCTCGTGTCCAGGTCTGAACCATTACACCAATATAACATAACATACATATAGTAACATCCGATTCCTACCAATGACTCCACACGACTGGTTTCCAGTAGGGTGAAGGTCTCGGCGATGCCGCCGTTGTTGCGTTGTTGCGCCTCTCTTGTAAATGACATGCTTATGTTTCCTCCCCGCAGCTGCTTTGTTATGTAAAGGTTCAATGAAATAATCTCCGTGGGGAAGATGGAAATATCCGGCCTGAAAAACATCCGCAACATAAGAGAGATGTAAAATGATACCATAATGTGAGAAGAAAACCGTACAAAGTAACGCTGAAAACTGAACGGAAACTGTCCGGGGAATAGTCCCAGGTTCATTGCCATGCATCATACAATATATACAGGACATGCATCATATATACAGGACATGCATCATATATACAGGACACGCATCATATATACAGGACATGCATCATATATACAGGACACGCATCATATATACAGGACATGCATCATATACACAGGACATGCATCATATATATAGGACATGTATCATATACAGGACATGCATCATATATATACAGGACATGCATCATATATACAGGACACGCATCATATATGTACAGGACATGCATCATATATGTACAGGACATGCATCATATATACAGGACATGCATCATATATACAGGACATGCATCATATATACAGGACACGCATCATATATGTACAGGACACGCATCATATATACAGGACATGCATCATATATACAGGACATGCATCATATATACAGGACATGCATCATATATGTACAGGACACGCATCATATATACAGGACATGCATCATATATACAGGACACGCATCATATATGTACAGGACATGCATCATATATACAGGACATGCATCATATATACAGGACATGTATCATATACAGGACATGCATCATATATATACAGGACATGCATCATATATACAGGATACGCATCATATATGTACAGGACATGCATCATATATACAGGACATGCATCATACATAAAGGACATGCATCATATATACAGGACATGTATCATATATATACAGGACACGCATCATATATACAGGACACGCATCATATATATACAGGACATGCATCATATATACAGGACACGCATCATATATGTACAGGACACGCATCATATATACAGGACATGCATCATATATGTACAGGACATGCATCATATATACAGGACACGCATCATATATGTACAGGACATGCATCATATATATAGGACATGTATCATATACAGGACATGCATCATATATATACAGGACATGCATCATATATACAGGACACGCATCATATATGTACAGGACATGCATCATATATGTACAGGACATGCATCATATATACAGGACATGCATCATATATACAGGACACGCATCATATATGTACAGGACATGCATCATATATACAGGACATGCATCATATATACAGGACATGCATCATATATGTACAGGACATGCATCATATATACAGGACATGCATCATATATACAGGACACGCATCATATATACAGGACATGCATCATATATACAGGACATGCATCATACATACAGGACATGCATCATATATACAGGACACGCATCATATATATACAGGACATGCATCATATATACAGGACACGCATCATATATGTACAGGACACGCATCATATATACAGGACATGCATCATATATGTACAGGACATGCATCATATATACAGGACATGCATCATATATGTACAGGACATGCATCATATATACAGGACATGCATCATATATACAGGACATGCATCATATATACAGGACATGCATCATATATGTACAGGACACGCATCATATATACAGGACATGCATCATATATGTACAGGACATGCATCATATATACAGGACATGCATCATATATACAGGACACACATCATATATGTACAGGACATGCATCATATATACAGGACATGCATCATATATACAGGACATGCATCATATATACAGGACATGCATCATATATACAGGACATGCATCATACATACAGGACATGCATCATATATGTACAGGACACACATCATATATACAGGACACACATCATATATACAGGACACGCATCATATATACAGGACATGCATCATATATACAGGACATGCATCATATATACAGGACATGCATCATATATACAGGACACGCATCATATATGTACAGGACATGCATCATATATACAGGACATGCATCATATATACAGGACATGCATCATATATACAGGACACGCATCATATATGTACAGGACACGCATCATATATACAGGACATGCATCATATATGTACAGGACATGCATCATATATACAGGACATGCATCATATATACAGGACACACATCATATATGTACAGGACATGCATCATATATACAGGACATGCATCATATATACAGGACATGCATCATATATACAGGACATGCATCATACATACAGGACATGCATCATATATGTACAGGACACACATCATATATACAGGACACACATCATATATACAGGACACGCATCATATATACAGGACATGCATCATATATACAGGACATGCATCATATATACAGGACATGCATCATATATACAGGACATGCATCATATATATACAGTACATGCATCATATATACAGGACACGCATCATATATGTACAGGACATGCATCATATATACAGGACATGCATCATATATACAGGACGTGCATCATATATACAGGACACGCATCATATATGTACAGGACACGCATCATATATACAGGACATGCATCATATATGTACAGGACATGCATCATATATACAGGACATGCATCATATATACAGGACACGCATCATATATACAGGACATGCATCATATATACAGGACATGCATCATATATACAGGACATGCATCATATATACAGGACATGCATCATATATATACAGGACATGAATCATATATACAGGACACGCATCATATATGTACAGGACATGCATCATATATACAGGACATGCATCATATATACAGGACATGCATCATATATACAGGACACGCATCATATATGTACAGGACACGCATCATATATACAGGACATGCATCATATATGTACAGGACATGCATCATATATACAGGACATGCATCATATATACAGGACACGCATCATATATGTACAGGACATGCATCATATATACAGGACATGCATCATATATACAGGACATGCATCATATATACAGGACATGCATCATACATACAGGACATGCATCATATATGTACAGGACACATATCATATATACAGGACATACATCATATATACAGGACACGCATCATATATACAGGACACGCATCATATATACAGGACATGCATCATACATACAGGACATGCATCATACATACAGGACATGCATCATACATACAGGACATGCATCATATATATACAGGACACGCATCATATACAGGACACGCATCATATATACAGGACATACATCATATATATACAGGACACGCATCATATATACAGGACATGCATCATATATACAGGACACGCATCATATATACAGGACACACATCATATATACAGGACATGCATCATATATGTACAGGACATGCATCATATATGTACAGGACATGCATCATACATACAGGACATGCATCATATATACAGGACATGTATCATATATATACAGGACATGTATCATATATACAGGACATGCATCATATATACAGGACATGTATCATATATATACAGGACATGCATCATATATACAGGACACGCATCATATATACAGGACATGTATCATATATGTACAGGACATGCATCATATATACAGGACATGCATCATATATACAGGACACGCATCATATATGTACAGGACATGCATCATATATACAGGACATGTATCATATATATACAGGACATGTATCATATATACAGGACATGCATCATATATACAGGACATGTATCATATATATACAGGACATGCATCATATATACAGGTGACCACCAACAAAAAATACTACTGCTACTAGTAGTAGTAATAATAATAACAATGTATCAAACATATAATAAATCCTTCTACTACCACTATATATATATATATATATATATATATATATATATATATATATATATATATATATCTATATCTTATAGAACATCTCGTATTATCTCATCCTTGGAGCTTCCTCAGGACCTCATTGTTTGGCAGCGATTAGTATGTTCCTCTATATGTACACTGACTTCTCCCAAGGATTTCCCTTCTGACCTGATCAATATTGTTTGTCTTGTAATGATTTGTGAGAAACATTGTAAATTCCAAACTGATTCTCTCATTTGACCCCCTTTGTTCACAACAGGAATAAGAATGACTGAGGGACTCAGCGAGTAACGGAGAATACACCGAAATGGAAGAGGTAAAGAAATAAGAGAGGATAATACATGTGATATTGTCATCTAAATAGGAGAGACCAAGAGCAACAAATAGGATTCACTCTACAATCAGTACAATGTATTCATAGATGTATCTCATACAGGATAAGTAATGTAATGTATGTACACAGTGACTGCACCAGCAGAATAGTGAGCGCAGCTCTGGAGTATAATACAGGATAAGTAATGTAATGTCTGTACACAGTGACTGTACCAGCAGAATAGTGAGTGCAGCTCTGGAGTATAATACAGGATAAGTAATGTAATGTATGTACACAGTGACTGTACCAGCAGAATAGTGAGTGCAGCTCTGGAGTATAATACAGGATAAGTAATGTAATGTCTGTACACAGTGACTGTACCAGCAGAATAGTGAGTGCAGCTCTGGAGTATAATACAGGATAAGTAATGTAATGTATGTACACAGTGACTGTACCAGCAGAATAGTGAGTGCAGCTCTGGAGTATAATACAGGATAAGTAATGTAATGTATGTACACAGTGACTGTACCAGCAGAATAGTGAGTGCAGCTCTGGAGTATAATACAGGATAAGTAATGTAATCTATGTACACAGTGACTGCCCCAGCAGAATAGTGAGCGCAGCTCTGGAGTATAATTCAGGATGTAACTCAGGATCAGTACAGGATAAGTAATGTAATGTATGTACACAGTGACTGTAGCAGCAGAATAATGAGCGCAGCTCTGGAGTATAAAACAGGATAAGTAATGTAATGTATGTACACAGTGACCACCAGCAGAATAGTGAGTGCAGCTCTGGAGTATAATACAGGATGTAACTCAGGATCAGTACAGGATAAGTAATGTAATGTATGTACACAGTGACTGCACCAGCAGAATAGTGAGCGCAGCTCTGGAGTATAATACAGGATGTAACTCAGGATCAGTACAGGATAAGTAATGTAATGTATGTACACAGTGACTGTACTAGCAGAATAGTGAGTGCAGCTCTGGAGTATAATACAGGATAAGTAATGTAATGTATGTACACAGTGACTGTACCAGCAGAATAGTGAGCGCAGCTCTGGAGTATAATACAGCACCTGAATGACTGAAACTGTGGTCGGACCTCAGAAGTTATTATTCCCTTGTGTTCCTTTCACTTGATTTCAGCTCAGACAATAATCCTTTTTTATTACTTTGCAAACTTTTTAGAAACTGAATTTGACTACAAGGATGTTGGACATTGTAATCTCCTGAAGATCCTTTAATGCGGCCGGTGATATAATTGGAAACATCTGTCGCACTTAATAAACTGGTTTGATCCTCAGCTAAGACTTAATTTATTGCAGATAACAATTTATTTTTTTGACTATTTCATCTTGTAAATGTCAGAACTATAAAATCCTCTCCCAGGGTGCAAAGACTAATGGACGGTGTCATGGCGGCGGATCCCTCACGCTGCTGCTAATTATAACAGTAAAGCTACTCGGCTGGATATTATTCTCACAAAATCAGTAAACACTCTCTATTAATATAGTCAAACAGCATTAATGTGGCAATAAACCTGCAAATGTGCCGATACAGTCCAGTGCGGGGGAATAACATTATAGTTATAGGACACTGGATAGGCGTTCAGGACTACGGTGAACACATAAGACACGTAGAAAGAACGTTTTGCAGGACATTCCAAAAAATTAATAACACTGTTAGGAAGTTTGCAGTAAGCGTCCATGCTTGGAACAGGATGAGACAGGAGATGATGTCCTACTGTGTGGTGGTGCTGGCAGTGGAGGCAGTAATGGCAGGACAGTATGGAACAGGATGGACAAGGTAGGAGATGATGTCCCAATGTTTGGTGATGGTAAGAGTAGAGGCAACTGTGGCAGGACAGAATGGAACAGAAAGGACAAGGCAGGATGTCCTGCTGTGTGGTGGTTGCAGTCTTGGTAGTATAGGTAGACATTATAAAACCAGAAGATGATGATGTCCCACTGAGTGGTGGTCATAGCGGTGATCATAGTAGAGGCAGGATAATATGGAACAAGGTGGACAAGGCAGAAGATGATGTTCTACTGTGTGGTGGTGGTAGCAGTGGCGGCAGTAGTGGCAGGACAGTATAGAAAAGGAAGGACAAGGTCGGAAATGATGTCCCGCTGTGTGGTAGTGGTGGTAGCAGTGGTGGTAGTAGTGGCAAGACAGTATAGAACAGAATGGACAAAGCAGGAGATGATGTCCCTCTGTGTGGTGGTGGTGGTGGTAGCAGTGGTGGTAGTAGTGGCAGGACAGTATAAAACCAGAAGAAGATGATGTCCCACTGTGTGGTGGTCATAGCAGTGGTGGTAGTAGTGGCAGGACAGTATAGAACAGGATGGACAGAGCAGGAGATGATGTCTCACTGTGTATTGGTGGTAGCAGTGGAGGCAGTAGTGCCAGGACAGTATAGAACAGGATGGACAAGGTAGAAGATGATGTCCTGATGTTTGGTGATGGTGGTGGTAGCAGTGGTGGTAGTAGTGCCAGGACAGTATAGAACAGGATGGACAAGGTAGAAGATGATGTCCTGATGTTTGGTAATGGAAACAATAGAGGCAGCTGTGACAGGACAGTATGGAGCAGAAAGTACAAGCCAGGACTTCTATGTCTTACTATGTGGTGGTAGTCATGTTAGAAGATCATGGAACTGGATAGACAAGGCAGGAGATATTGTCCAGCTGTGTTATGGGGGTAGCAGTGGAGGTCGCGGTGGCAGCACAGTATGGAGTCTATGTCTGGTCGTCACTCGCGAAGTTGTCATACTGACTCCAGTCTCACATCTCCACCTTTTGCTTCCTAAAACTTAACCATTAAATCTAAGCTTTCCACTCCTCTCCCACCTGACGTCCTAATCTTATATCTAATCTATCTGGATTATTCTACATTTTTTGCTTTCTCTCCCTGTTTGTGATACTCCTGTCTCCCTAGTTCCTAGAAAATGGACGCCTTCTCCACTAGTTGTTTTTATAATCCCTCATCTCCCATGATTGGCAAAGGTCTAGCTTCAAGGAATTATGGGCTCATGTCATCCTTCTGCATGCGGAGTGCAAACGGGACTTTTATCTCTGCCGATTTTGGGTGGAAACCAGATAAACCCCATGATAGGTAACCACCTTTCAAGCATGTAGGGTTTCCGTTTTTCAGGTCCCCTAAGAGCAGAAGCCGCTAGTGTGAACCTAGAATTAGCAAACTGATGTGTAAAAACCCAGGTTCTTCCAAAATTTTTGGCCAAGTTTGGGGGTTCTCCATCCATGAATCATTATTATACTGTATGGTCTGAAGTAGAGATGAGAGAACCCCACAACTCAGAAAGGTGACAATACCTGCCCTTCTGTCTTCTCTGTTAGTCAACCGGTATCAACCTACAGTAGAATACCGTGACATTTTTTCGTATGTTTTCCCCATTCCGCGATAGGAATCCATGTTATTTATACGTTTTCTTCTAGAAATAGTGATAACAAGGCTTAGAAAAGCTATAGATAGCAAAATGGAAATATGGTCCAGTCTGGATCTACTGGTGGATCTTCCATGCTGTTTACAATTGATGGACAGAGCCTTCAAATCCAATAATTACTGAGACAAACAGCAGCGCAGAGGAATGCAAAGCCTTTAATTCTGCCCTTTCCAGTAATAAGAAGGCTTCTCCAATCTTCTTCATCCTCCCCTCGCTCTGTGGATCTAAGGTTTCTTCATACTCTACTCTCCTGCTTCCCTAATCCTCCAGTATCATCCAAAGACTTTTGTTCTCCTTGGCTCTTCATTTGTTGAGATGGAATATCCGCATTATCTGATCCCTACTGTGTTTCCTGCTCGTCTAGGATCAAGTCTCGGCTTCATTACAGGCTGCGTTCTTAAACAGGCCCCGGATTACCGTCTATGTGTTCATTATCTTGGTGCCCAGAGATGGCAGTCATATATTCCCACCAGGCTCTATATCTCTAGGACCTTCACATACCAGATATTTGGATCGGTTCACACCGATATTGGAATCCCAAATTTAAAGGGTTTCCCTGAAACATCCTCACAACTGCCAGAACCCCAGACTAAAAAACATAAAAAAAAACTCCAGACCCCCTAAATAAATACTGATCAAAAGCTCTAAATATAGATTTAGACCCCCTGATACACCCCATGCTGCTCAGCACTCTGAGTTTAGAACCTACACAGAAATGGTCATGTGACCTTATCTGTGCAGGTTCATACAGCACCTGTTAAAATCAGGTCATGTGACCTTTATTTTGCAAATTTTGCAACAGGACCTGTACACATATAGTCTGGTCACCGTATATGTGCACAATCCCCCTAGTGGGGATTGATATGTAAAACCATATAATTCAAAGAGGGTGGACTTTGTTTTTCCCATAACTATATATACAGTTGCTGTAATTGTATGCATGTGACTTGTTACTGTGGGACATGGGATGAACCATGCTGTATGTTTTGCATTTGATATATCCCTGTGGAGCCCCAGTCTAAGGACCTGGATCAGTCTGACAAATTAAGAACAAAGGTCATCAGTCTGCTTTGATATTTCCGCGCCGCCTTCATCCACGGGTCACTGTCAGGATATTACTGATGCGTTACCTGCCAAGAGCTTTGATCTGAAACTATAAATTATTTGGGGCTCTGAATTATGTAGAAGTCGGCAGAAACTTCATAGTGGTCCTTAAAATCGAGATCAGTTCGGAAGAAAAGTCAATTTTAGAATGTTAAAATCCCGGATATCCACAGGTAGTGTAGAATGAGAGGAAATCCACGCACACACGGGGAGAACATACAAACTCCTTGCAGATGGTGTACCTGGAGGGATTCGAACCCAGGACTCCAAACTCGAACCCAAAATTCAGAGTTTGTAGTCAGATCCTACACTATAATAATTAGATTTTATTTCTTATCTGTCATATGGAAAGATTTTTCCCTAAATACAGAACATCTACAGGGACATAAACGCCGCACGTAACCGGCCGCGGTGATGGATGGATTTGCAGCTTGTAAATCAGTAGTTTCAGCCTCAGCGATTCCTCCGGCTCAGAGACAATCACACAATATGGAGAACGGGATGGATTTGTGGCCATTGAACCAGATGAGATAAAAGATTCCTTAAAAGAAAGTGAAACGTTTCGAAATAAAGGGATCGGCCTCTCAGCAGTACAAAGACACCACATGGAATATAGAAATGCTAGATATAGTACAGAGCTGTATATAATAGACATGAACATTGTGGGGACAGTAATATAGCAAATCTCTCTATAGACACCATAGACCTCATTATAGACATCGTAGACCTCACTATAGACACCATAGACCTCACTATAGACATCATAGACCTCACTATAGACACCATAGACCTCACTATAGACACCATAGACCTCACTATAGACACCATAGACCTCACTATAGACATCATAGACCTCACTATAGACACCATAGACCTCACTATAGACACCATAGACCTCACTATAGACACCATAGACCTCACTATAGACATCATAGACCTCACTATAGACACCATAGACCTCACTATAGACATCATGGACTCCTCTATACTCAGCTGTGAGGGCCGTCTACTACCAAAGACTCTCTGCCCACATCCCAGACTTCATATCTGCAGACGAGAAGAGGAAACTCTACATCAGGGGTAGGGAACGTACGGTTCTCCAGCTGTTGCAAAACTACAACTCCCAGCATGCATACTGGCTCTGCTGTTCTTGGAACTCCCATGGAAATGAATGGAGCATGATGGGAGTTGTAGTTTCACAGCAGCTGGAGAGCCGAAGGTTCCCTACCCCTGCTCTACATCCTACTGGGAGAAGAAGAGGCCACTGTGGAGATCGCTGCCCAATACGTGTCCAGCTGTCACCAAACCAGAGGAAGATGAGACGCATGAACTATCAAACCACCCACCCACCACCCCAACACCATTAAGACCCCCCCATCACCTGTCTACCCCATACCCACCGATACCCACACGCCCCAAACAAGAACGATTAGACTCTAAGGACACTCAAATCCCCAACCCACAGATCCCGTACACCCCCCCCCCCCTCCACCCCCCCACCCCCCAACCTCCTTTTGCTTTGGCAACACCAAATGTCTTATTCTTTGGTAATGCTAATAAAGCTCATTTGTATTTGTATTTGACACCATAGACCTCACTATAGACATCATACACCCTCTATAGACACCATAGACCTCACTATAGACACCATAGACCCTCTATAGACACCATAGACCTCACTATAGACACCATAGACCCTCTATAGACACCATAGACCCTCTATAGACACCATAGACCTCACTATAGACATCACAGACCCTCTATAGACACCATAGACCTCACTATAGACACCATAGACCTCACTATAGACATCATAGACCCCTCTATAGACACCATAGACCTCACTATAGACATCATAGACCTCACTATAGACATCATAGACCTCACTATAGACACCATAGACCTCACTATAGACATCATAGACCCCTCTATAGACACTATAGACCTCACTATAGACATCATAGACCTCACTATAGACACCATAGACCTCACTATAGAAATCATAGACCCCTCTATTGACACCATAGATCTCACTATAGACATCATAGACCCTCTATAGACACCATAGACCTCACTATCGACACCATAGACCTCACTATAGACATCATAGACCCTCTATAGAAACCATAGACCTCACTATAGACACCATAGATCTTACTATAGACACCATAGACCTCACTATAGACATCATAGACCTCACTATAGACACCATAGACCTCACTATAGACATCATAGACCCCTCTATAGACACTATAGACCTCACTATAGACATCATAGACCTCACTATAGACACCATAGACCTCACTATAGAAATCATAGACCCCTCTATAGACACCATAGATCTCACTATAGACATCATAGACCCTCTATAGACACCATAGACCTCACTATCGACACCATAGACCTCACTATAGACATCATAGAACCTCTATAGAAACCATAGACCTCACTATAGACACCATAGATCTTACTATAGACACCATAGACCTCACTATAGACACCATAGACCTCATTATAGACACCATAGATCTCACTATAGACACCATAGACCTCACTATAGACATCATAGACCTCACTATAGACACCATAGACCTCACTATCGACACCATAGACCTCACTATAGACATCATAGACCCTCTATAGAAACCATAGACCTCACTATAGACACCATAGATCTTACTATAGACACCATAGACCTCACTATAGACACCATAGACCTCATTATAGACACCATAGATCTCACTATAGACATCATAGACCCGTTTATAGACACCATAGGCCTCATTATAGACATCACAGACGCTCTACAGACACCATAGACCTCACTATAGACATCAGAGAGCCTCTCTATAGATACCATAGACTACAATATAGACTTCATAGACCTCTCAATGCACACCATAGACTTCACTTTAGACATCATATAACTCTCTATAGACACAATAGACCTCACTAGAGACATCATAGAATTCTCTACAGACACCATAGACTTCAATGTAGACATTACAGATCTCTCTATAAATACCATAGAATTCACTATGGGCACTCTCTATAGACCCTGAAGACTTTACTATGGACACCATAGACTTCATCGTGAACATCACAGAACTCTCTACAGACCTCATAGAGCTCATTATGGACATCATACATCTCATAGTTCTCATAGACCTCTCAATGGACACCATTGGCTTCACTATGGATGTTATAGACCTCTTTATAGAGAACATAGACTTCTCTCTGAACATCATAGTCCTCTCTATGGACTTGAGTCATACTGGCACCAGATGGAAGATGACTCCATTGTAATCGGAACTGCCAAGATAAGAATAGTTCTAGGGGTTGTCTAAGAGTTAGGGAGAGTTCACACGGAGTAATGTGCCGCGTGAGCTTTTGCGGGCCGTGTACGCTCCCATTGATTTCAATGAGAGCTGGGATCGTATACGTGGCGCTATTTTGCAGCCGCAAAATCAAAGAAGATAAAAGTCAAAGAAAAACATGTAACTATTGTAAGAAAATGAGACATAAAATACAAAAATATCATGCCGGCTCAGATGGCAGTCACTCGGTTCTCTTCATACTCTCTCCTTTCGATAAATCTTAAGACAGATCCTTCGCCCATTACTTCCCTTCTCTGAGCACCTTCCATCTTCTAGAAATAGTTCCCTGACCTTCATCCACACAAAGTCATTGGGGAAAATATATTAAAAAGTCACCGACTTCCTTCCAACTGTGAACATGACGCAGAAGATACTTCCGCTCGGAATGACCTGCCAATCTCCTGATCGTCCATGTGATAAATAATCCATAGACCTAGAAGTGGGAGCGATGGAGGGTGAGGGGAGCCATGGAGGTGGGAGACGGACAACGTAGTCAGACGTCATTCCTCTACCTCAGTCTGGTTATTGGCAAGTACCTAAAGCTGTCCCGAAATAATGACAACGGCCAACTTAGATGATTGATAACCGGCCATAAAAGAGTTCATTTGGTAAATAGTCAAAAAGGACAAGAAGTCGTAAATATTACAGTGCAAATTCTGCACTTTACAAGCTGAGAATATTGATGGTCAAGGAAAAAGCAAGGCTGGCCATGGTCGTGGAGAGATGCGACTACTCAATGGGTGGTGCAACTGCCAAGGCAACCGTCCAATGCACCATTGTGCACGAGTGCTACTCCTTATTATGGAGCACATGCACATGCTTGTCTGGTGCAGTTGCAGGATAATTTCCATTATTGAAAGGAATCAGTCGGTGACTGGTGCTAGGAGCCCTGGAGAGCCCTGACTATGAAAAACTAGCTTCTAATCCAGAGCTTCAGGACTTGCATCTCCTCTAAGGATAATCCTTCACTCTGAAGTGTTCTCTGCATTGAGCGGCTCCTCGGCTCCTCTACCCCCGTACTCCTTCATGGAAAAGCAAAAACACGCCTCTAGCTCCACATTTTGGAAAAGAATTGCCTAGTGGATTAAAACCAAACCAGAGGATCTCCAAAAAAGCTTTTCAAGAAGCCTAGTGACATGACCTGGGATTAAAACCAAACCAGAGTATCTCCTCCAAAAGGAAGAGAAACCTATTGCATATTAATTCCCAGATTTTCCAGCAGGGCATGTACGGCCTATAAGACATGATACCCCTTCTGACCAGTTTGGAGGGCACCCTCCTCGTCCTCTTAGCAGTTTGCATGGTCAGTCTGCCACTAAAGTGAAACTCTGCCCTCATCCCTTGGGTAAAGTTATGTAACTAGGAGCCATCCACAGAGTAAATTTACAAAATCTTTCTTCCAGCAGCCGGATTGTTGCTAGTAAATAATGTGTTATATGTGCTGGAAACTGATATCTATCTCTGTGACAAGTGCTTGTTCTATTGTGACAGATTCCCGTGTCGATGGATGTCACCTTCCCGTGTCGATGGATGTCACTTTCCCAGCGCATGTCTTACATTCTCTAGCAGTAATCCAGTCTTGGATCTCGAGTGATTTCTCGTGATTTCTGACAATAAATGATCTTGTACTTCTTTAATTTTCCAAGGAGGAGGATCCTACTGGAGCACCTTATGGAACACACACAAAAAGTTCTCCGACAACATCATAAGCCAAGTTCCCAACCGTACCCATGCTCCCTTTGGTTTAAGGTCTCTTTAGTGCCCCCATACAGTATCATGCCCTCTTGTGGCACTCACACAATATAATGCCCTCTTATAACATTCACACAATATCATGCCCTCTTGTGACTCCCAAACAGTGTAACATCCTCCTATTGGCCCTGACACAGTATAATGCCCCCTTAGTTCCACCATACAGTACCATGCCTCTTTGTGGCGCCCACACAGGGCCACTCCTCTAATGAAGCGAGGTGAGGCGGTGGCCTTAGGCGGCACTCTGGTGGGGGAGGCAGCTGCGGCAACCAGTTTTTTAATCTTTTTTTTTTACTTTTTTTTTTCTAACTAGCGCATACTTTTTTTTTTTTTTTTATAATAGGCCACTACCTGCTGGAGTATCCCCAGGTAGTGGTCTATTTATCTACCTCCCCAGGCCTGCATACTGCTGCCCCTGCTTACCCTTCTACTATAGGCCACGGAGGGCAGCAGTGAGCAGGCCCGGGCCCAGGCTGCAATCCCACTATCGCTATTATTATAATCGGGGGTCTTTTCAGACCCCCGAGTATAATAATTGGAGCCCCAAGTGAGAGAACACAATAAACAGTTTTACTCAACTCTCCGGGATCCAATGTTAATCCTAGCAGGCTTCGGGCCTGTATGGTAATGTCCCAGACGTCACGTGGTCTGGGATATTACCATATAGGATTGAAGCCTGTGCTAGCAGTACCATACAGGCCCGAAGTCTGTAATAGTAGTAACAGTCTGTTTACTTCTGACACAGGCTTCAGGCCTGTATGGTAACAGGCTGTTACTGATAGCATAGCGGGCCTGTGCTAGCAGTACCATACAGGTCCGAAGCCTGTGCTAGTAGTAACAACCTGTTACTACTAGCACAGGCTTCGGACCTGTATGGTACAGGCTGTTACTGCTAGCACAGGCTTCAGGTCTATATGATAATGCCCTGGACGCCTGGGACATTATCATACAGGTACAAAGCCTGTGCTAGCAGTGCCACAGAAGAAGTGCTGGAAGAAGTGGTCATGGCGGTTCAAAGGAAAGAGATGGGAAATGTGGGAAGATGTCCTCCCGTAAGTATTACTGCACAAAATATTGCTGCATTGTATTCACTGTTACCCCTAGCACCCCCTCTCCTTCTCCCTGCTGCCTGAGGCGGACAATCATAGGATGAACATCACCCGCCTCCCTCCTTCCCGATTCAGTTGGGAAGGGGGGCGTCGTCTTTTGATCGTCCGCCTCAGGCAGCAGAGAGGCTAGGTTTACCACTGCACCAACACAATACAATGCCCTCTTAGGACCTCAACACAATGTCCTGCCCTCTTGTGTCACCCTAGTGGCCCCCACACTATAACGTCGACCTTGTGGCCCCCACACAATGTAATATCTCATTTGTAGCTCCTACACAGTAGATTGTATCCATTATTCCCCCGAAGTACAATGCCCCCTTGTTCTAGCCCCCACACTGTAATGTACAACAGCGGCTGTACATGTAAGAAACACGTGTAGAATAAAATGACTGTGAATTCGCCCTTAACCTTCGGCTGAACAATGATTGATCTTATTCTTCATCAGTTTCTATTATACACTACTTCTTGAAGTAACCTGATGCTTATCTCTGCCCATACTGGCCTTGAAGCACCTTTTAATCTCAAGATGTACAATTCTATTCCTTCACTTACAATTTGTAACTACACTTCCCTTGAAAACCTTTTATTTGTCAAGTCCTGAGTAAAATACCAGCAGAAAAGAATGGGCCTCAGACTATAGGGAATGAAATAGAAAGATTGAGAGTCTTCAATAGTTGATACCTTTTAATGGCGAACAAAAATGATGACAGATTACAAGCTTTCGAGACTACTCAGGTCTCTTCATCAGGCATGGTATGACAATATCTGAATAAGGAAAAAATAGTTTTGTACAATGTATTCAGACCCCATAGAGGAATACTCCAAAAAACTAAAAAAGGTTATCTCCGGCCTATCTGATGGAGCAGACCGGCAGGTTGGGCGGTGGTATCTTATAGGGGTTGCAGGGTAGTCCGGGATAAGTAGGACCTATAATCCTCCTCCTCGCGTCAAGCTTCCTGCTACTATAACCGAGGGGTTACTAAAGTCAGAGATATTTAGCAGGGAGGAAGTAAAGGGCTGCACTAACTCAAATCTAAATCTACATAGGTAGTCAAATAATATTAATACAGCGATTTTCCCAGTACAATCTAATGCTTCACCCCACTTTAGGTTTTGGCCCATAAATACAACATCAGTAACTGAAGCTTACTGCGTAGTGTGCACTGCGTGAAATAACTCACCTGCATGCTTGTATAGAGATCAAAGTAAATCAGCGAGGAGATAGAAGACGCGAGTCCTGAGTCCTGACACTAATGAACAAGGATGGATCATTAACCCTGAATGCGGTTCTGCTACATTGTATAAGATTACAATGGAATGTGACAACCTAAAGACTTCAATCCCTCATTCTCTTTACATGATGTGGAGTCGGCGATATCTACAAACATATACAGCACAATAACATCGCTATGGAAGAAAGTCATCGAACTGGGAGTCTCTGCCGAGGAATTTAGGGTCATGTCTAGTTATTATGAAAAGTCACAGGTTCCTGCTCCGCAACCTTAAAGATCCCTGTATGTTAGTGAATGAGAATATTGATGCCGAAAACATGTCCTGACTTACTGCAGTCGTGCTTGTTACAATGTATCGGGAATGACAGAACAGGTCGGGGAATCTCATGGGAGACCCATGCATTCATATTACATAGGTAACAAGGAGCTTAAAGGGGTTGTTTAAGAATTTTACTTAGGATAGGTTGTAAAGGTCTTAGGCTGAGTTCACACAGGGAACCAGTCAGTTCTTTTTTCTGGGAGCCGTTTGTTCCGGCTCATTTTGTTGCCTCGTGAATCCGCCTGAAGACGCTCCCTCTTCCCGACTAGGCCCATTCATTTGGGCCTAATCTGAAGCGGAAGTGCGCGACTGGACGCGGGTGCATTGCACTGGTATAAAGTCACAGCTACCCGTATTTTGGACTGGAAGGTCGCCTCAGGACCGAAAAACCCCATGTGAACCCGGTTTTTATGGTGGAAAACAGACTGATGGCCCCACACAGAGGTGTAACTTCAAGATCCTGAGCCCCAATGCAAAATTTTGAATGGGTCCCTTACCTACTTTGTTCCATCTATAATAATAGTATATATGTTTTGACAGAAGGGCCTGAAAGCAACTGGCCCCACTGTACCCCTATAGCTGTGCCCCTGCCGGCCCCACATGAATGAGCTGTATGGAGCTGCTTCCAACACCCATTGCATGAAGCTGGATGTAGTTGTGTCAATGGCCGCCTGCCAGTACTATAGCTCAACTCTCATTTAAGCCCAGTCAGAACCCGGGCCAGACTGAACCTGTACTCAGGCCAAACCTGGATATTCCAAAAGTTTAGGGCTCAACCCAAACCCAAAAGTTTTTATCCACAAAACACTATATACTATTGTACTCTGGGGTCTCTTCAGAACCTTGAGTATAAGTGGAGGCCCAGGGGTGGTATTCACCTTCCCTTGACTCTCCTTGGCATCCAATAGTCCCTCAGCATCCTCTTCTGGCTTCTGGCTTTTGTTATGCTCCCCAGGGTCAAAGCATCATGATATCTACATGCCCCAAACAAGCACTAAGGTCTAGTCACAGGCCCCATCGGAGGAGGATCCGGACCACATGATTTGATCCAGACTATGAGAAGCTCAGCTTACAGCTGTCAATGGATGGTTTACTATGAATGTAGGTCAAAGTCCAAGACTTGCCTGATTTGGGTATTTCTTGAGGAACCCAAAATTTTGAGGAAATTCGTAACAAATTTGATCATGCTGAATCAATTTGCACATCGCTGGAGAACCTTGAGGTTGTCTCACCACTGCAGTAAAGACCTATGTATAAGTCATAAGAGCTGCTGATGTTGTCACCGGCCAATCTTCTATCAATGTCCCCTATGTGAATCTCATACATAGAGATAAACTTCCATGAATATGTAATACCGCCCTCCGCTCAGTCACTGTCACCTGGACACATACAAGGAGGAGATTCTGACAGGCGATCTCCATCCCATCTACTGTGATTTATAGCACTGGCCGTGTAAAAACCGACCTATATTATCTACAATGCACCAAAGCTGGAGAGCCCCAGATCATCCAACATCCAACCACCAACCCCTCTAACCAGCTCGCAACGCAGAAGGTTTCTTGTACAGACGCAACAAAGTTTAACGCGACACTATATTTTATAACACAGTGGAGTATCGGTGGACTCATACTTTGGAGCCATAGTGTGGTCAATGTGTTAAAGACTTTTCTAGGACTTAAAGAGGTTATCCGGTTTCTAGACCTGCAAGGGTCTGGCACCGGGACAATGCTGCTGTACGTTCAGTTGCCTCTACAGTTTGGTGAGTGAGCAGCTCGGCTCTTGGAATATAAACAATACCAGGAGCCACACTGTCTCAGTACAGGTGATCTGTGGGGTACTGATGAAAAAATAGATGACCCCTTTAAATATCAATAACCTATCCTTAGGGTAGGTCACTATTATGAGATTGGTGGGGGTCTGACACATGGCACCACCACTAATCAGCTTTTGAAGAGAATGCAGCTTTCGGACAAGTCCTGCAGACTCCCTTCAGCCTTTACTTTGTCCTTCCATCAATGTCATCCTCCTCTACAGTCTTCCCTTGTCCCTCCCTAGCTGCCCGCCTTTGCTGAAGCCTTTCCCCTTGATCCTCCTTAGGCATTCACCTTCTCTGCACTCACTCCTTGGTCCTTTCTAGCTGTTCTTCTCCACTACAGTCTCTTATTATCCCTCTCTGGGTGTTCTCCTCCGCATCCTTCATCTTAATCTTCCTGGGTGTCCTCCTCCTCTACAGTCTTCCCCTGCTCCTCCCTGGCTGCCCTCCTTTACTGAAGCCTTCCCCTTGACCCTTCTTGGGCATTCACTTTCTCTGCACTCACCCCCTGGTCCTCTCTGGATTTTCTCCTTTACTACAGTCTTTTCTTATCCCTCTCTGGGTGTTCTCTTCTGCATCCTTTATCTTATCTTCTCTCGGTGTCCTCCTCCGCATCCTTCACCTCATCCTTCCTGGGTGTCCTCCTCCTCTACAGTCTTCCCTTGCACCTCCCTGGCTGCCCTCCTTCACTGAAGCCTTCCCCTTGACCCTCCTTAGGCATTCACCTTCTCTGCAGTCTCTCCATGTTCCTCTCCTGCTGTTCTCCTCCTCTACAGTCTCCTCTTGTCCCTCTCTGGGTGTTCATCTCAACATCCATCACCTTTTTCTTCCTGGATGTCCTCCTCTGAAGCCTTGTCCCATCCCGCGTGTCCATCTCTTCATCCTTCATAATATCCTTCTTGGGTGTCCTCCTCCCCTTCAGCCTTCCCCATGTCTTTCCTGAATGTCCTCCTCTGAAGCCTTGCCCCACCCCACGTATCCATCTCTCTACTCTTCATAATATCCTTCTTGGGTGTCCTCCTCCCCTTCAGCCTTCCCCATGTCTTTCCTGAATGTCCTCCTCTGAAGCCTTGCCCCATCCCGCGTATCCATCTCTCTACTCTTCACCATATCCTTCTTGGGTGTCCTCCTCCCCTTCAGCCTTCCCCATGTCTATCCTGAATGTCCTCCTCTGAAGCCTTGCCCCATCCCGCGTGTCCATCTCTCTACTCTTCACCATATCCTTCTTGGGTGTCCTCCTCCCCTTCAGCCCTCCCCATGTTTCTCCTGAATGATATCCTCTCATTCCCACTACACCAAACTACTGTAACATGTAATACACACCATCTACATCTCAGCCACGTTGTTCAGTGTATTCCTAGTACATATATTATAGGTATCTTCATCCCTGGGCTGCCTAGAGGCAGAAGCCTACTGTGGCTGTAAGTAAATTTGGACGGGTTTACACTAAAGGGCAGGTTATATAACACATTAGATACATGGAACATTGCACAGAAGAAATTGATGGATACTTTCTTCAGGACTGAATACATTGTAGTAACTGGGGGTCACAGGGCTGAGAAGATATCCATCAAAAGAGCAGAGAAAAGATTAATGGACTGTTACTAGCGGAGCTGGACGGGGTTAATGGCTCCCATTTCCCAGCCAGGAGACCTCAGACTCTTAGATTGGAGCTGCTCTGGTGGTGGGACGGGGTCTTTTCTATAGTCATTTATTAATGAGGCCACGGATGAACCCATCACAGCGGATAAATGGGCTAGAAAGCCCTGTATTTTCTCTCCAGTGCGGTGTAGATGGGAGTCGCTAACCTCTGTCCTCAGCTCATCTATCCAGATGGGAACTTTCTGTACAAAGAGATACCTGATATTGTGCAGCCAAAATAACATTGCAGGGTGGTACAGATAAATATGACCCCCTCCCCCATTCTCCCCATTGGTGGGGGATCCGAACACTGAGCCCCTCACTGATCAGAAGAATGGTGTTGTATGGAGGATTTTTCTAGTAGACTACTGAGTTAAGATGAGCAAACCGGATTGTTAAAAAATTTCCCAAAATTTTGGGTTGAATGGGGTTCGCCACCGTAGATTGACTATTATACTTGGGGTCTTTTTGGATCACATTGGCTATCCTAGGGGCACAGGTTAGTCGAAACCACAGTGACCATTGAGGGTTGAGATTCCAGGATCGATTTTAAAATCCGATTTCTGATCCCGATCGTAAAATTTGCTCGATCGCCAATCGGGATCCGATCTTTCCCTAATTATTATATATGCATTGGGGTTGATCCGATATTTCCCGATCCCGATCGCCCAACCCTAGTGACCATCATTAGATAATTGTCTTAAAGAGGTTTCCTTCCCTGTATAAAAATAACTCCTACTTAAGAGCAACGTCTTATAATCCAGCGGTAGAAGGCGCAGCCTATAAACATAAACAGATATGACGTTAATGTATTCAGGGAGAGCAAAGGATCCAGGGGTAAGGAGAGCGCACTTGTATCTCCAGACACTAGACAATGTTTCTCTCTGCTCGGAGGTCACTTTCTCCACTCCTCGCTCCTTATCTTCTGCCCTCTTAGGTATTAGGAACAATTAATAAGAGGATACATGTATTACTCCTAAGTGCCATAATGATTGAAGTCTATTCACTCTCTGCAGATTGATAGGAGAAGACGTGAACTGAGTCATAGCGGACACTTGAAGGATCTGACGGCGTCTTCAGGCTCTCAAATGACTGAATTCATCATCTGCTTGTTCTGTAGCTTTCAGCCAATTTACTTGAGAGCAGCATGTCATATTATATGTGGCAGTCTGACAGATACCTGCGAATATCAGGCAATAGAACGACATCTGCTGTAATTGAAGGACTAACCAAAGCATTGTCATGTAGCCTTATATTCATGGATTACCAGTGCATTTATCTATCCAGCTATCGGGACACTTATCTAGATCATATCGGTCTATTGTTATCTTTATCGATCTATAAAAAGAAAATTCTATAGTAATGGTTAAGCAGGAGTGTAAAACAAGGGTCTGACTTCTGCCCTCTGCCCCCGCAAGGAATATTCCAAAAGAATCGGCAGCAGGAAGTGTTAAAAAGGAGCTTTATTAATGGCTTATTGTGCTTGATGGGTTAATAAAGCGTCCACTTTTTTCATGTATCTATCTACTACAGATAAGCAAATCCTAGGAGCCCTGACAGTGTTATACACTATGTATTATAGATAGGTTCCTAGGAGTCCTGACAGTGTTATACACTATGTTTTATAGATAGGTTCCTAGGAGCCCTGACAGTGTCATACATTATGTATTATAGATAGGTTCCTAGGAGCCCTGACAGTGTTATACACTATGTTTTATAGATAGGTTCCTAGGAGCCCTGACAGTATCATACACTATGTTTTATAGATAGGTTCCTAGGAGCCCTGACAGTGTTATACACTATGTTTTATAGATAGGTTCCTAGGAGCCCTGACAGTGTTATACACTATGTATTATAGATAGGTTCCTAGGAGCCCTGACAGTGTTATACACTATGTATTATAGATAGGTTCCTAGGAGCCCTGACAGTGTTATACACTATGTATTATAGATAGGTTCCTAAGAGCCCTGACAGTGTCATACACTGTTTTATAGATAGGTTCCTAGGAGCCCTGGCAGTGTCATACACTATGTTTTATAGATAGGTTCCTAGGAGCCCTGACAGTGTCATACACTATGTATTATAGATAAGTACCTAGGAGCCCTGACAGTGTTATACAGTATGTTTTATAGATAGGTTCCTAGGAGCTCTGACAGTGTTATACACTATGTATTATAGATAGGTTCCTAGGAGCCCTGACAGTGTTATACACTATGTATTATAGATAGGTTCCTAGGAGCCCTGACAGTGTTATACAATATGTATTATAGATAGGTTCCTAGGAGCCCTGACAGTGTTATACACTATGTTATATAGATAGGTTCCTAGGAGTCCTGACAGTGTTATACACTATGTATTATAGAAAGGTTCCTAGGAGCCCTGACAGTGTTATACACTATGTATTATAGATAGGTTCCTAGGAGCCCTGACAGTGTTATACACTATGTATTATAGATAGGTTCCTAGGAGCCCTGACAGTGTTATACACTATGTATTATAGATAGGTTCCTAGGAGCCCTGACAGTGTTATACACTATGTATTATAGATAGGTTCACCTCTATCTATGTAGTACATGTCAAGCTATATCTCTGTGTATCTCATCTATCTTTTATCTGTTTATCTCATATGTCTACCCATTGCAAATCTCTCTCTATCTATATTTTCTCTCTCTCTCTCAGATCAAGCTCTGCTACCTCTGTATATTATTGGTAATGTGCTGTAGTGTTATCTTCCCAGCTTTTGCTACATCGGTGTCTCTGTGCCGTATTCTGTGCTGTGATTTATATAATGTTACTTGCGAGACAATATAACATTGTGTTTTCTGCACTTGACATTCTCTTGGCTCAGAATTTCTCTATTTCATGCAGGAAAGGAATTGATTTTGTCACTTTATTGTAGTCACATCCACAAAGTTCATAAAGTGAAGTCAATATTTTATGAAGACTTCGGGGCAGCCAATAACATTTAATCAGCATAAAAAGCAATCTATACATGTTCTGCCGCGGCCCATGGAATGGCTACACGGCACAAAGGAAGGGAACTCGGACTGGATTTTTTTCCCCAAGAACATCAGGCTTTAGCTGAGTTACTTGCAGAGGTCACTACTTGTCAGGAGTGAGGCAGATATAGAGGCAGATATAGGAAGCCAGTCTGACTTACACATACAACAGCCCCAGTAATCGTCTTTATACTCAGCGAGGTTACTAGTGGGCAATATACTGGGCACTAAGGAGCATTATACTGTATGAGGGGCATTAATGGGGGATTATAATGTGTGGGCAGTAAAGAGAATTATACTGAATTGGGTGCACTGGGGAGCATTACACGTGGGTGCTAATGAACATTATACTGTGGGGGGTGCTAATGAGCATTATACTGTGGGGGGTGCTAATGAGCATTATACTCTGTGGGGGGAGCTAATGAGTATTATACTGTGTGGGGGTGCTAATGAGCACTATACTGTGTGGGGGGTGCTAATGAGCATTATACTCTGTGGGGGGTGCTAATGAGGATTATACTGTGTGGGGGGTGCTAATGAGCATTATACTGTGGGGGGTGCTAATGAGCATTATACTGTGTGGGGGGTGCTAATGAGCATTATACTCTGTGGGGGTGCTAATGAGCATTATACTGTGTGGGGGGTGCTAATGAGCATTATACTCTGTGGGGGTGCTAATGTGCATTATACTGTGTGTGGGGTGCTAATGAGCATTATACTGTGTGTGGGGTGCTAATGAGCATTATACTGTGTGGTGGTGCTAATGAGCATTATACTGTGTTGGGGGTGCTAATGAGCATTATACTGTGTTGGAGGTGCTAATGAGCATTATACTCTGTGTGGGTGCTAATGAGCATTATACTGTGTGGGGGATGCTAATGAGCATTATACTGTGTGGGGGTGCTAATGAGCATTATACTCTGTGGGGGTGCTAATGAGCATTATACTGTGTGGGGGGTGCTAATGAGCATTATACTCTGTGTGGGTGCTAATGAGCATTATACTGTGTGTGGGGTGCTAATGAGCATTATACTGTGTGGTGGTGCTAATGAGCATTATACTCTGTGGGGGGTGCTAATGAGCATTATACTGTGTGGGGGGTGCTAATGAGCATTATACTGTGGGGATGCTAATGAGCATTATACTGTGTGGGGGGTGCTAATGAGCATTATACTCTGTGGGGGGTGCTAATTAACATTATACTGTGTGGGGTGCTAATGAGGGTTATATTGTGTGGGGGTGCTAATGAGCATTATACTGTGTGTGGGGGGGTGCTAATTAACATTATACTGTGTGGGGTGCTAATGAGGGTTATATTGTGTGGGGGTGCTAATGAGGATTATACTGTGTGGGGGTGCTAATGAGCATTATACTGTGTGGGGGGTGCTAATGAGCATTATACTCTGTGGGGGTGCTAATGAGCATTATACTGTGTGTGGGGTGCTAATGAGCATTATACTCTGTGGGGGGTGCTAATGAGCATTATACTGTGTGTGGGGTGTTAATGAGCATTATACTCTGTGGGGGGTGCTAATGAGCATTATACTGTGTTGGGGGTGCTAATGAGCATTATACTCTGTGTGGGGTGCTAATGAGCATTATACTGTGTGGTGGTGCTAATGAGCATTATACTCTGTGGGGGGTGCTAATGAGCATTATACTGTGGGGATGCTAATGAGCATTATACTGTGTGGGGGGTGCTAATGAGCATTATACTGTGTGGGGTGCTAATGAGCATTATACTCTGTGGGGGGTGCTAATTAACATTATACTGTGTGGGGTGCTAATGAGGGTTATATTGTGTGGGGGTGCTAATGAGCATTATACTGTGGGGGGGGGGTGCTAATTAACATTATACTGTGTGGGGTGCTAATGAGGGTTATATTGTGTGGGGGTGCTAATGAGCATTATACTGTGTGTGGGGGGTGCTAATTAACATTATACTGTGTGGGGTGCTAATGAGGGTTATATTGTGTGGGGGTGCTAATGAGCATTATACTGTGTGGGGGTGCTAATGAGCATTATACTGTGTGGGGGGTGCTAATGAGCATTATACTCTGTGGGGGTGCTAATGTGCATTATACTGTGTGGGGGGTGCTAATGAGGATTATACTCTGTGGGGGTGCTAATGTGCATTATACTGTGTGTGGGGTGCTAATGAGCATTATACTGTGTGTGGGGTGCTAATGAGCATTATACTGTGTGGTGGTGCTAATGAGCATTATACTGTGTTGGGGGTGCTAATGAGCATTATACTGTGTTGGAGGTGCTAATGAGCATTATACTCTGTGTGGGTGCTAATGAGCATTATACTGTGTGGGGGATACTAATGAGCATTATACTGTGTGGTGGTGCTAATGAGCATTATACTCTGTGGGGGGTGCTAATGAGCATTATACTGTGTGGGGTGCTAATGAGGGTTATATTGTGTGGGGGTGCTAATGAGCATTATACTGTGTGTGTGGGGGTGCTAATTAACATTATACTGTGTGGGGTGCTAATGAGGGTTATATTGTGTGGGGGTGCTAATGAGCATTATACTGTGTGGGGGTGCTAATGAGCATTATACTGTGTGGGTGCTAATGAGCATTATACTGTGTAGGGGGTGCTAATGAGCATTATACTGTGTGGGGGGTGCTAATGAGCATTATACTCTGTGGGGGGTGCTAATGAGCATTATACTGTGTGGGTGCTAATGAGCATTATACTGTGTGGGGGTGTGTGCTAATGAGCATTATACTGTGTGTGTGGGGGGTGCTAATGAGCATTATACTGTGTGGGGGGTGCTAATGAGCATTATACTGTGTGGGGTGCTAATGAGGGTTATATTGTGTGGGGTGCTAATGAGCATTATACTCTGTGGGGGGTGCTAATTAACATTATACTGTGTGGGGTGCTAATGAGGGTTATATTGTGTGGGGGTGCTAATGAGCATTATACTGTGTGTGGGGGGGTGCTAATTAACATTATACTGTGTGGGGTGCTAATGAGGGTTATATTGTGTGGGGGTGCTAATGAGCATTATACTGTGTGGGGGTGCTAATGAGCATTATACTGTGTGGGGGGTGCTAATGAGCATTATACTCTGTGGGGGTGCTAATGTGCATTATACTGTGTGGGGGGTGCTAATGAGGATTATACTCTGTGGGGGTGCTAATGTGCATTATACTGTGTGTGGGGTGCTAATGAGCATTATACTGTGTGTGGGGTGCTAATGAGCATTATACTGTGTGGTGGTGCTAATGAGCATTATACTGTGTTGGGGGTGCTAATGAGCATTATACTGTGTTGGAGGTGCTAATGAGCATTATACTCTGTGTGGGTGCTAATGAGCATTATACTGTGTGGGGGATGCTAATGAGCATTATACTGTGTGGTGGTGCTAATGAGCATTATACTCTGTGGGGGGTGCTAATGAGCATTATACTGTGTGGGGTGCTAATGAGGGTTATATTGTGTGGGGGTGCTAATGAGCATTATACTGTGTGTGTGGGGGTGCTAATTAACATTATACTGTGTGGGGTGCTAATGAGGGTTATATTGTGTGGGGGTGCTAATGAGCATTATACTGTGTGGGGGTGCTAATGAGCATTATACTGTGTGGGTGCTAATGAGCATTATACTGTGTGGGGGGTGCTAATGAGCATTATACTGTGTGGGGGGTGCTAATGAGTATTATACTCTGTGGGGGGTGCTAATATGCATTATACTGTGTGGGTGCTAATGAGCATTATACTGTGTGGGGGTGTGTGCTAATGAGCATTATACTGTGTGTGTGGGGGGTGCTAATGAGCATTATACTGTGTGGGGGGTGCTAATGAGCATTATACTGTGTGGGGTGCTAATGAGGGTTATATTGTGTGGGGTGCTAATGAGCATTATACTCTGTGGGGGGTGCTAATTAACATTATACTGTGTGGGGTGCTAATGAGGGTTATATTGTGTGGGGGTGCTAATGAGCATTATACTGTGTGTGGGGGGGTGCTAATTAACATTATACTGTGTGGGGTGCTAATGAGGGTTATATTGTGTGGGGGTGCTAATGAGCATTATACTGTGTGGGGGTGCTAATGAGCATTATACTGTGTGGGGGGTGCTAATGAGCATTATACTCTGTGGGGGTGCTAATGTGCATTATACTGTGTGGGGGGTGCTAATGAGGATTATACTCTGTGGGGGTGCTAATGTGCATTATACTGTGTGTGGGGTGCTAATGAGCATTATACTGTGTTGGGGGTGCTAATGAGCATTATACTGTGCTGGAGGTGCTAATGAGCATTATACTCTATGTGGGTGCTAATGAGCATTATACTGTGTGGGGGATGCTAATGAGCATTATACTGTGTGGTGGTGCTAATGAGCATTATACTCTGTGGGGGGTGCTAATGAGCATTATACTGTGTGGGGTGCTAATGAGGGTTATATTGTGTGGGGGTGCTAATGAGCATTATACTGTGTGTGTGGGGGTGCTAATTAACATTATACTGTGTGGGGTGCTAATGAGGGTTATATTGTGTGGGGGTGCTAATGAGCATTATACTGTGTGGGGGTGCTAATGAGCATTATACTGTGTGGGGGGTGCTAATGAGCATTATACTCTGTGGGGGTGCTAATGAGCATTATACTCTGTGGGGGGTGCTAATGAGCATTATACTCTGTGGGGGTGCTAATGTGCATTATACTGTGTGTGGGGTGCTAATGAGCATTATACTGTGTTGGGGGTGCTAATGAGCATTATACTGTGTTGGAGGTGCTAATGAGCATTATACTCTGTGTGGGTGCTAATGAGCATTATACTGTGTGGGGGATGCTAATGAGCATTATACTGTGTGGTGGTGCTAATGAGCATTATACTCTGTGGGGGGTGCTAATGAGCATTATACTGTGTGGGGTGCTAATGAGGGTTATATTGTGTGGGGGTGCTAATGAGCATTATACTGTGTGTGTGGGGGTGCTAATTAACATTATACTGTGTGGGGTGCTAATGAGGGTTATATTGTGTGGGGGTGCTAATGAGCATTATACTGTGTGGGGGTGCTAATGAGCATTATACTGTGTGGGTGCTAATGAGCATTATACTGTGTGGGGGGTGCTAATGAGCATTATACTGTGTGGGGGGTGCTAATGAGCATTATACTCTGTGGGGGGTGCTAATGAGCATTATACTGTGTGGGTGCTAATGAGCATTATACTGTGTGGGGGTGTGTGCTAATGAGCATTATACTGTGTGTGTGGGGGGTGCTAATGAGCATTATACTGTGTGGGGGGTGCTAATGAGCATTATACTGTGTGGGGTGCTAATGAGGGTTATATTGTGTGGGGTGCTAATGAGCATTATACTCTGTTGGGGGTGCTAATTAACATTATACTGTGTGGGGTGCTAATGAGGGTTATATTGTGTGGGGGTGCTAATGAGCATTATACTGTGTGTGGGGGGGTGCTAATTAACATTATACTGTGTGGGGTGCTAATGAGGGTTATATTGTGTGGGGGTGCTAATGAGCATTATACTGTGTGGGGGTGCTAATGAGCATTATACTGTGTGGGGGGTGCTAATGAGCATTATACTCTGTGGGGGTGCTAATGTGCATTATACTGTGTGGGGGGTGCTAATGAGGATTATACTCTGTGGGGGTGCTAATGTGCATTATACTGTGTGTGGGGTGCTAATGAGCATTATACTGTGTGTGGGGTGCTAATGAGCATTATACTGTGTGGTGGTGCTAATGAGCATTATACTGTGTTGGGGGTGCTAATGAGCATTATACTGTGTTGGAGGTGCTAATGAGCATTATACTCTGTGTGGGTGCTAATGAGCATTATACTGTGTGGGGGATGCTAATGAGCATTATACTGTGTGGTGGTGCTAATGAGCATTATACTCTGTGGGGGGTGCTAATGAGCATTATACTGTGTGGGGTGCTAATGAGGGTTATATTGTGTGGGGGTGCTAATGAGCATTATACTGTGTGTGTGGGGGTGCTAATTAACATTATACTGTGTGGGGTGCTAATGAGGGTTATATTGTGTGGGGGTGCTAATGAGCATTATACTGTGTGGGGGTGCTAATGAGCATTATACTGTGTGGGTGCTAATGAGCATTATACTGTGTGGGGGGTGCTAATGAGCATTATACTGTGTGGGGGGTGCTAATGAGCATTATACTCTGTGGGGGGTGCTAATGAGCATTATACTGTGTGGGTGCTAATGAGCATTATACTGTGTGGGGGTGTGTGCTAATGAGCATTATACTGTGTGTGTGGGGGGTGCTAATGAGCATTATACTGTGTGGGGGGTGCTAATGAGCATTATACTGTGTGGGGTGCTAATGAGGGTTATATTGTGTGGGGTGCTAATGAGCATTATACTCTGTGGGGGGTGCTAATTAACATTATACTGTGTGGGGTGCTAATGAGGGTTATATTGTGTGGGGGTGCTAATGAGCATTATACTGTGTGTGGGGGGGTGCTAATTAACATTATACTGTGTGGGGTGCTAATGAGGGTTATATTGTGTGGGGGTGCTAATGAGCATTATACTGTGTGGGGGTGCTAATGAGCATTATACTGTGTGGGGGGTGCTAATGAGCATTATACTCTGTGGGGGTGCTAATGTGCATTATACTGTGTGGGGGGTGCTAATGAGGATTATACTCTGTGGGGGTGCTAATGTGCATTATACTGTGTGTGGGGTGCTAATGAGCATTATACTGTGTGGTGGTGCTAATGAGCATTATACTGTGTTGGGGGTGCTAATGAGCATTATACTGTGTTGGAGGTGCTAATGAGCATTATACTCTGTGTGGGTGCTAATGAGCATTATACTGTGTGGGGGATGCTAATGAGCATTATACTGTGTGGTGGTGCTAATGAGCATTATACTCTGTGGGGGGTGCTAATGAGCATTATACTGTGTGGGGTGCTAATGAGGGTTATATTGTGTGGGGGTGCTAATGAGCATTATACTGTGTGTGTGGGGGTGCTAATTAACATTATACTGTGTGGGGTGCTAATGAGGGTTATATTGTGTGGGGGTGCTAATGAGCATTATACTGTGTGGGGGTGCTAATGAGCATTATACTGTGTGGGTGCTAATGAGCATTATACTGTGTGGGGGGTGCTAATGAGCATTATACTGTGTGGGGGGTGCTAATGAGTATTATACTCTGTGGGGGGTGCTAATGAGCATTATACTGTGTGGGTGCTAATGAGCATTATACTGTGTGGGGGTGTGTGCTAATGAGCATTATACTGTGTGTGTGGGGGGTGCTAATGAGCATTATACTGTGTGGGGGGTGCTAATGAGCATTATACTGTGTGGGGTGCTAATGAGGGTTATATTGTGTGGGGTGCTAATGAGCATTATACTCTGTGGGGGGTGCTAATTAACATTATACTGTGTGGGGTGCTAATGAGGGTTATATTGTGTGGGGGTGCTAATGAGCATTATACTGTGTGTGGGGGGGTGCTAATTAACATTATACTGTGTGGGGTGCTAATGAGGGTTATATTGTGTGGGGGTGCTAATGAGCATTATACTGTGTGGGGGTGCTAATGAGCATTATACTGTGTGGGGGGTGCTAATGAGCATTATACTCTGTGGGTGTGCTAATGTGCATTATACTGTGTGGGGGGTGCTAATGAGGATTATACTCTGTGGGGGTGCTAATGTGCATTATACTGTGTGTGGGGTGCTAATGAGCATTATACTGTGTTGGGGGTGCTAATGAGCATTATACTGTGTTGGAGGTGCTAATGAGCATTATACTCTGTGTGGGTGCTAATGAGCATTATACTGTGTGGGGGATGCTAATGAGCATTATACTGTGTGGTGGTGCTAATGAGCATTATACTCTGTGGGGGGTGCTAATGAGCATTATACTGTGTGGGGTGCTAATGAGGGTTATATTGTGTGGGGGTGCTAATGAGCATTATACTGTGTGTGTGGGGGTGCTAATTAACATTATACTGTGTGGGGTGCTAATGAGGGTTATATTGTGTGGGGGTGCTAATGAGCATTATACTGTGTGGGGGTGCTAATGAGCATTATACTGTGTGGGTGCTAATGAGCATTATACTGTGTGGGGGGTGCTAATGAGCATTATACTGTGTGGGGGGTGCTAATGAGCATTATACTCTGTGGGGGGTGCTAATGAGCATTATACTGTGTGGGTGCTAATGAGCATTATACTGTGTGGGGGTGTGTGCTAATGAGCATTATACTGTGTGTGGGGGGGGTGCTAATGAGCATTATACTGTGTGGGGGGTGCTAATGAGCATTATACTGTGTGGGTGCTAATGAGCATTATACTGTGTGGGGGTGTGTGCTAATGAGCATTATACTGTGTGTGTGGGGGGTGCTAATGAGCATTATACTGTGTGGGGGGTGCTAATGAGCATTATACTGTGTGGGGTGCTAATGAGGGTTATATTGTGTGGGGTGCTAATGAGCATTATACTCTGTGGGGGGTGCTAATTAACATTATACTGTGTGGGGTGCTAATGAGGGTTATATTGTGTGGGGGTGCTAATGAGCATTATACTGTGTGTGGGGGGGTGCTAATTAACATTATACTGTGTGGGGTGCTAATGAGGGTTATATTGTGTGGGGGTGCTAATGAGCATTATACTGTGTGGGGGTGCTAATGAGCATTATACTGTGTGGGGGGTGCTAATGAGCATTATACTCTGTGGGGGTGCTAATGTGCATTATACTGTGTGGGGGGTGCTAATGAGGATTATACTCTGTGGGGGTGCTAATGTGCATTATACTGTGTGTGGGGTGCTAATGAGCATTATACTGTGTGTGGGGTGCTAATGAGCATTATACTGTGTGGTGGTGCTAATGAGCATTATACTGTGTTGGGGGTGCTAATGAGCATTATACTGTGTTGGAGGTGCTAATGAGCATTATACTCTGTGTGGGTGCTAATGAGCATTATACTGTGTGGGGGATGCTAATGAGCATTATACTGTGTGGTGGTGCTAATGAGCATTATACTCTGTGGGGGGTGCTAATGAGCATTATACTGTGTGGGGTGCTAATGAGGGTTATATTGTGTGGGGGTGCTAATGAGCATTATACTGTGTGTGTGGGGGTGCTAATTAACATTATACTGTGTGGGGTGCTAATGAGGGTTATATTGTGTGGGGGTGCTAATGAGCATTATACTGTGTGGGGGTGCTAATGAGCATTATACTGTGTGGGTGCTAATGAGCATTATACTGTGTGGGGGGTGCTAATGAGCATTATACTGTGTGGGGGGTGCTAATGAGCATTATACTCTGTGGGGGGTGCTAATGAGCATTATACTGTGTGGGTGCTAATGAGCATTATACTGTGTGGGGGTGTGTGCTAATGAGCTTTATACTGTGTGTGTGGGGGGTGCTAATGAGCATTATACTGTGTGGGGGGTGCTAATGAGCATTATACTGTGTGGGGTGCTAATGAGGGTTATATTGTGTGGGGTGCTAATGAGCATTATACTCTGTGGGGGGTGCTAATTAACATTATACTGTGTGGGGTGCTAATGAGGGTTATATTGTGTGGGGGTGCTAATGAGCATTATACTGTGTGTGGGGGGGTGCTAATTAACATTATACTGTGTGGGGTGCTAATGAGGGTTATATTGTGTGGGGGTGCTAATGAGCATTATACTGTGTGGGGGTGCTAATGAGCATTATACTGTGTTGGGGGTGCTAATGAGCATTATACTGTGTTGGAGGTGCTAATGAGCATTATACTCTGTGTGGGTGCTAATGAGCATTATACTGTGTGGGGGATGCTAATGAGCATTATACTGTGTGGTGGTGCTAATGAGCATTATACTCTGTGGGGGGTGCTAATGAGCATTATACTGTGTGGGGTGCTAATGAGGGTTATATTGTGTGGGGGTGCTAATGAGCATTATACTGTGTGTGTGGGGGTGCTAATTAACATTATACTGTGTGGGGTGCTAATGAGGGTTATATTGTGTGGGGGTGCTAATGAGCATTATACTGTGTGGGGGTGCTAATGAGCATTATACTGTGTGGGTGCTAATGAGCATTATACTGTGTGGGGGGTGCTAATGAGCATTATACTGTGTGGGGGGTGCTAATGAGCATTATACTCTGTGGGGGGTGCTAATGAGCATTATACTGTGTGGGTGCTAATGAGCATTATACTGTGTGGGGGTGTGTGCTAATGAGCTTTATACTGTGTGTGTGGGGGGTGCTAATGAGCATTATACTGTATGGGGGGTGCTAATGAGCATTATACTGTGTGGGGTGCTAATGAGGGTTATATTGTGTGGGGTGCTAATGAGCATTATACTCTGTGGGGGGTGCTAATTAACATTATACTGTGTGGGGTGCTAATGAGGGTTATATTGTGTGGGGGTGCTAATGAGCATTATACTGTGTGTGGGGGGGTGCTAATTAACATTATACTGTGTGGGGTGCTAATGAGGGTTATATTGTGTGGGGGTGCTAATGAGCATTATACTGTGTGGGGGTGCTAATGAGCATTATACTGTGTGGGGGGTGCTAATGAGCATTATACTCTGTGGGGGTGCTAATGTGCATTATACTGTGTGGGGGGTGCTAATGAGGATTATACTCTGTGGGGGTGCTAATGTGCATTATACTGTGTGTGGGGTGCTAATGAGCATTATACTGTGTGTGGGGTGCTAATGAGCATTATACTGTGTGGTGGTGCTAATGAGCATTATACTGTGTTGGGGGTGCTAATGAGCATTATACTGTGTTGGAGGTGCTAATGAGCATTATACTCTGTGTGGGTGCTAATGAGCATTATACTGTGTGGGGGATGCTAATGAGCATTATACTGTGTGGTGGTGCTAATGAGCATTATACTCTGTGGGGGGTGCTAATGAGCATTATACTGTGTGGGGTGCTAATGAGGGTTATATTGTGTGGGGGTGCTAATGAGCATTATACTGTGTGTGTGGGGGTGCTAATTAACATTATACTGTGTGGGGTGCTAATGAGGGTTATATTGTGTGGGGGTGCTAATGAGCATTATACTGTGTGGGGGTGCTAATGAGCATTATACTGTGTGGGTGCTAATGAGCATTATACTGTGTGGGGGGTGCTAATGAGCATTATACTGTGTGGGGGGTGCTAATGAGCATTATACTGTGTGGGGGGTGCTAATGAGCATTATACTCTGTGGGGGGTGCTAATGAGCATTATACTGTGTGGGTGCTAATGAGCATTATACTGTGTGGGGGGTGTGCTAATGAGCATTATACTGTGTGTGTGGGGGGTGCTAATGAGCATTATACTCTGTGGGGGGTGCTAATGAGCATTATACTGTGTGGGGTGCTAATGAGGGTTATATTGTGTGGGGGTGCTAATGAGCATTATACTCTGTGGGGGGTGCTAATGAGCATTATACTGTGTGGGGTGCTAATGAGGGTTATATTGTGTGGGGGTGCTAATGAGCATTATACTGTGTGGGGGCATTTATGGGGCATTATACTGTGTAGGAAGCACTAATAAGCATCATACTGTATAGGGGCACTAATGGGGCATTATACTGTGTGGGGGGCACTAATGGGGAATTATACAATGTGTGGGGCACTAATGGGGTATTCATGATCTCTTAACATATAATTCCCTATTAGTGCCCCCACACAGCATAATGCTCCTGCTTGTCCGTCACACATTTTAATGCTTTTCACTGTCCACCACAACATATAATACTGAATTAATACCCTGACATTGGTCAGAAGAAAAACTTACCTCCCTGCCACTGACCTTTAGCATTAAAACCCCCATTGTCACTTAGAAATACTGGTGCTAGGTCCCCCTGAGACACCAGGCCCCTGAAATTCTGTACAGTAGCCAAACAGCCCCTTGGAATGGAGTTTGAAGATACTATAGGGGCTTCACTTTCCTTCTTGGCTTGAAATTATGCTGGGAGTTCCTGCTCATGGAGAGAAAGTGAGAGCTGCTTTATAAAAAGTACGGATGTGATATACAATTCTACAGACACAGCAGGGTCTGACACTACTGGACCCTACTGTCTTTGGATTACATGATGTAGGGATTTTGTAGTAAGGAAAGTGCATCTTATACTCTAAAAAAATACAGCAAACGTAGAATAGTTTTTCACATCCATACTTTTTATAAGGCAGCTCTCTCTTTCTCTCCCTTAGCAGGAAGTCCCAGCACAATCTCAAGCACAATTAGTTTTCAGAAGGAAAGTGAGAGTCCCTATAGTACCTTTAATCTCCATACCAGGGGGCTGCTTGCCAAATTACAAAAATTTAGGGCCCTGGTGTCTCAGGCGGCCCATACACCAGTATTATAAAGTAACACTGGAAGCAATGGGCCCTTTTAAAGGAGTTTTTTTTATATTGGAGTCCAGGAGCTTGAAATCTTACCTCTGAAATGTTCTAATGTACCGATTGAAATCTAAAGACATAGTACAGCCTATATGCAAATTTTTAAAATATTAGCTCCGCCCCTTAAAAGGTCTTTTTCTGTCGACTCCAATAATGTACATGTCATATATCAAAGTACTCGTACGAAATGGGGGAACTCATTATAATACATTACTTTGCTATAATTGTTTCCCAAAATAAGTTGATACAGTAATTTTGTTGAAACCCCGCCCCCCAATAACTAACACTCCCTCCTTTATACAACGCAATTGTTCAGCATGTTAATACATTTATGAATGATGATACTTGGGTTGAACAATCATTAACCTATCGCTTCATTATGCTAATTGTCTTGTGTTATATAGGGTAATCTTGTGTTTTACAATAATATTTTTCGAATACAAAAGGTAGAAATTCTGATGACATCTAAATAATATATGTGATTCACTGTATACGCTTAGAGCGAAGGGATACAGTACCTGTATGTAGATTGTGCTAATAAAAGGGACTCATTTGCATATTCATTTAGCGTTATGGTAATTAAAAAAACACTGCATGTTAGCTGGCGGGTATTAATAATTTATAATGACAGCTGGCGAGGGATTGCTAAGTGACAGTATGATATATACAGCACTAGCCTTATATACAGGACATAGCGTTAGATGGTTTCTGTCACCACGAGACATTCAATGTATATCACTGAAAGGCCAGCCGAATGTGATGTCCGACATACGGGCAAAGCTCACGGCCCTTGTTAAAAAAAAAATCAGCTTTGGAGGACTCAGTGTTACATGGATATCACTTTATTTGAAAGACAGCATGCAATACCTCACTTCGCCTATAGAGGTCACTCTATGAAAAATGGTTATACTGAGGCTGTTCTCAGCGATCACCTGATTTAATGGTTTGTTTATGATGTAAAATCCCTTTCAGGTGGGTTGTGTTTGATTATGAGAACATCACGAAGTCGGAGAGGGGGTTAAATAGATTTTATAGGCCTTGAATAATCAAAGAACACTTTATCTTTTATTCTCCACTGCCAAATAAAGCGTCCCTTTAAATCTCACCATACCATTAGTGGACCTGTGTGATACATTGTCATTTATATAATTGCAGTGTGAATTAGCGGAGATTACATTTCTATCGCTTGCTGATGTCACCGGAGCCGCCGTAATTACAGGGATCATTACAGTGGGTGATACATCGCTTCTGCCGGCGGATCCTCATACCTGGGACTTGCCGCAGGAATCCTTTACATTCTAATAAAAAAAAAAACTGATTAAAAAAGGGCACATGAGAAAAACAGGATGAGACTAATGTGGATCAATATGATCGACGTCACCGGGAAGGGCCTGAGATGAGATCCCATTAACTGTGTTATAGACGCTCTTCTATCTTCCTCCTGCCACTTCTGGTGTATAGCTATAGGGGGCAGCAGTAAACCCAAGGCCTGGTGATTGAATGGCCCCTGTTTGAAACGGTGCTTGGTAGGTGGGGGGCGCTATGACGGATTTGCCCCCTGCTTACCAATAGGTGTGTATAAAAAAAACTACCCGGTGCAGTCTGCAGATTTCTACTTTTATGGTGGTTGTTGAAATAGTCAACATGCTCATCAAAGGAGTCTGTCATCGGTAGAGATGGGGGAAACTCACGAGATTTGTTCTGATGGATATTCGTGAATTTCAGTCCTTTGGTTCCCATACCTCCCAATCGTCCCGATTTCCACGGGACATTCACGATTTCGGTGATGTGTCCCGCGGTCCCGGTTGGAGGGAGGTATGTCCCGATTTCAACTCAGATCTGCGTCTGGAGGACGCAGATCTGAGTTGAATACATACGCGACTAAAGCAAGGAGCTGTCACAGCTCAGCTCCTTGCTTTGCCGCTGCACTCCGGCTAGTGGCTGTGTAGGCGCGATGTGATGACGTCACATCGCACCTACAACTGTGTTAGCGCGACTGCAGAGAGCGGCAGGGGAGCGAGAAAAAGGTGAGTGTAAGTGGTTTTTGTGTGTAGACATTGACGTGGAACATGAAACTGGGGGCAGATGAAGGAGAGGACAGCATGACACTGGGGAGATGGGGGGGGACATGAATCTGGGGGCAGAGATGTGGGGGCATGAATCTGGGGGCAGAGATGTGGGGACATGAATATGGGGGCAGAGATGTGGGGACATGTATCTGGGGCAGAGATGTGGGGACATTAATCTGGGGGCAGAGATGTGGGGACATGAATCTGGGGGCAGAGATGTGGGGACATGAATCTGGGGGCAGAGATGGGGGGACATGAATCTGGGGGAGGAGATGGGGGGGACATGATTCTGGGGGAAGAGATGTGGGGACATGAATCTGGGGGCAGAGATGTGGGGACATGAATCTGGGGGAGGAGATGGGGGAACATGATTCTGGGGGAAGAGACGTGGGGACATGAATCTGGGGGCAGAGATGGGGGACATGAATCTGGGGGCAGAGATGGGGGACATGAATCTGGGGGAAGAGATGTGGGGACATGAATCTGGGGGCAGAGATGTGGGGACATGAAACTGGGGCAGAGATGGGGGACATGAATCTGGGGGAAGAGATGTGGGGACATGAATCTGGGGGCAGAGATGTGGGGACATGAATCTGGGGCAGAGATGTGGGGACATGAATCTGGGGGCAGAGATGGGGGCATGAATCTGTGGGTAAAGATGGGGGGACATGAAACTGGGGCAGAGATGGGGGACATGAAACTGGGGGCAGAGATGAAGGGGGGTCATGAAACTGGGGGCAGATGAAGGGTGTATATGAAACTGGGGGAGAGATATAGGGGGATATATAATTTACGGGTGACTGTAGGAGGATTATACTGTGTGGGGGCACATGAAAAATTAATGAGTATGGGCGGAGAATGGAGCAACGCACGCCGCACATTTTGTCCCTCTTTCGGTTCTTCAAAAGTTGGGAGGTATGGGTTCCCTTTGGACCAAGCATCGATTGGAAGCGCTATCATTGTACAACCACAGAGTATAATATGCCTCAGCTCTCCAGGGCATCCTCATGGCATTCTGTAGTCACCCAATGTCCTTCTTCAGGCCCAAGATCACACAAATCACAGGCCTCAGTGGTGGCCTAGGCTCATGACGACAGCCAGAGATAGGAAGAGTCCCAAAGAAGACGTGGGAAGACCGCCAGATGCCCCGGAGAGGCGAGACAACGTGAGTACAACAGATTGCTATTTTTACTCACCTCCCCAAACCGGAAAATTTTGGAAAATTGGGGTTGTATCCGATTCCATCTGAATTGATTTGCTCATCCCTCCCTAGTCACCAGAACCGAGAATATCACCCCAACCCCTCAGATAGGTTAGAGTCACCTGAGTGTTTCTAACATGCATTACGGTAAATTATACACTGGAGTCTCTTCAGACCACTTGAGAATAATAGGTGGAGGTCCAGGGGAGGTGACCAAAGTAAAACCTTTATTCTCACCTTCCTTTAGCTATTTTGGGCGTCCATGTGGTGATGTCATGATTGGGCCTCAGCAGGGACATGGGCACACCGAGTATCATGGCATCAAGCCAAGTACGTTACAAATTTTCCCAACATTCCGTGTTTCTTGAACCTGAAATTTTTGAGGTTCTCCACCCATAAATCATTGCTAGATTCTGGGTTGAGCTTTGAGTCTCTACCTCCCCGCAGGTTTGCTGTTCCATACTAAATATAGTGCAGGACGGTAGGCCTGCGGGGAGGAAGGTCCCAGGAAATGAAGGCAATATATAGTCTGGATTTTCTGGACCATATTTGGCCATGTGCATGGGGGCCTTCAGGGCTCTGCCGGAGTTTTTGGCATTGACCGATGGGTAATTGTCTTGCAGCTGTGATATTGATGCTGTGCGTTATGTGCCTTCTCATCTCCTTGGTAAGACATTGCCATGGTTTATGGAGCATTTTATGAGATGAGATGGAGGCACAATAGTAATTCAGCCATAAATCAGCTCCGGCCGCCGCTCATCTCCCCTGTGTTCCCACATGTGAAGTGGAATGAGTTTTCTACAATTATTGTGGGACTTTATAAGGAGAGCAGGGACAGCTTTAATATTGATATTACATCTGGAGACGCTGTGCATGCTGGGACTATAAACTATACAGAAATCCAAGCGATACCAAGGGGCACAAAGCATGGGGGGAAAAGCCAGGTGGGCATTTGAGTCATCCAGTAGGACAGGGCTGCAGGATTATAGGCACCTTGTTATTTTATGGCCATTTTCTTATCCGGTGCAGGTGAGGTGATGATGTCATACAGTTGGCATCGTGCCCGCATCATTCCCTGCTCTGTGAT
This sequence comes from Leptodactylus fuscus, assembly GCF_031893055.1. Lineage (NCBI taxonomy): Eukaryota > Metazoa > Chordata > Amphibia > Anura > Leptodactylidae > Leptodactylus > Leptodactylus fuscus. The sequence goes on along the minus strand of NC_134265.1, from coordinate 20,235,273 downwards.
AAATCTGGTGCAAAGACCCAGACCGATGGCAGGACCTGGGTGTGGGACCCTCAAGACAAGAGAAGACAGGAGGTCAGTGAGGAGAGGTCATGTCTGTGCAATCTGGGGTCTGATTTGGGGGTTCGGTCTGGGATTTGATTTAATTTTGTTGCCTGCTCTAAGGTCTAGTTAAGAGATCCAATCTGATTAATCTCGGGATCTCATCTGAGACCTGAAATTAGGGGCCTGGTCTGGGACATGAATTTAATAGTCTGATTGAGTGATCCAATCTGTGGTCTGGGGTGTCAATAAGGTTTGTGATCTGATTTGGGGGTCTTACTTAGGGGATCTGGTGAATGGGATATGACCTTGTGTCTGGGATCTGAATTAAATTTGAGTCCTGCTCTAGGGTCTGATTTAGGGGTTTGATCTTGGGTCTAATTACTGTACAAGTCTCATCTTGGGTCTGAATTTAGGCATCTGGTCTGGGATCTCCATTTAGGGGTTTGAATTAGAGATCTGATCTTGGATGTGATCTAAGCTTGGGTTCAGGGTCTGAATTCATTTTGTGATGTGATCTGGGGTCTTACTTAGGGGACCAGAATGGAATCTAAATTTTGGGTTCAAGTTTAGATTCATTTAGGGGTCTCAATCTGAATTTTGGAGTCTGGTCTGTGATCTTAATTTAGGGGTTTGACTTAGGAATCCAATCTGGAATCTGATCTAATTTTAGGGAATTGATTTTGAGATCTGATCTGGTCTCAGCTTTAGTTTAGGGTCTGAATTAATTTTGGGGTTTCGTCTTTAGGTGCCTGATTTGGGGTCTGATTTCATTTTGGGACCTGATCTACGGTCTCATTTAGGGAACTGATTAATTTGGGGGTCTCATCTGGAGTATTCAGTGATGAGCCTGTTCTGGGATCCGTTCCAGGGTCTAATCTAAGTTTGGGGCTTGGTCTGGTTCTGAATTTTGGCATCTGGTCAAGGATCTGTCTTGGGTTGAATTCATTTTAGAGCCTGATTTGAGGTTTCAATTTATCCGTCTGGTCTGGGGTCTGATTAATTTAGGGGTCTAGTCTGGAGTCTAATTTTGAAGTTCTGAAGAAGGGGGAAGCCATTCAAAATTTTGGCATGGAACAAAACACTTTCTAGTTATACATAGGGTTGAGCGATCGGGTTCAGAAAGATCGTATCCCGATTGGCGATCTAGCAAATTTCACGATTAGGATCAGTTGGAAGATGATCGGAAATTGGATTTTGAAATCTCAAGATTGGCTCAACTCTAAAAGTGACTTTTCCCATAGAGAAGCATTGACTAGGGTTGAGTGATCGGGAATGATCGGATCTAGAGATGAGCGAACACTAAAGTGTCCGAGGTTCGAAATCCGATTCGAACAGCTGCACACTGTTCGACTGTTTGAATGGATTTCGAACCCCATTATAGTCTATGGGGGGAAATGCTCGTTTCAGGGGTAGGCAACATTCGATAAAATCATACTTACCAAGTCCACGAGTGATGGTCGGGCTGGATTCTGCTTGAAGTCTTCTCCCGGCACAGGGTCCCTGCGTCCTCTTCCGGGTGGAATTCACTCTTCCTAGGCATCCGGCCTAGGCAGAGCCGACTGCGCATGCGCGTGCGGCTCTGCCCAGGCCCGACACCTGAGCAGAGCCGACTGCGCATGCGCGCGTATGTGCGTGCAAGCCCCCGCATGCGCAGTCGGCTCTGCCTAGGCCGGATGCCTAGGCAGAGTGAATTCCACCTGGAAGAGGATGCGGGGAAGACGCAGCACGGAGAAGACTTCGGAAAGGTAAGAGAAGAACCAGCGTTGATTGGCAGAATGTATAGCATTCTGCCAATCAACGCTGGTTCTGCATCGAACCTTAAACTTCGAACAGCTAGTAGTGTTCGATCGAGTACGAGTATTTCGAATACCGTAGTATTTGATCCAACACCTACTCGATCGAACACTACTCTCTCATCTCTAATCGGATCCTGATTGGCGATTGAGTAAATTTCACGATCGCGATTGGGATCGGCTGGAAAATGACTGGAAATTGGATTTTAAAATCGATCCTGAAATCTCAAGTTTGGCTCACCCCTAGTTATACATTATATGCTCCCATGACTAAAATTTTTTTCTGTAAGTACATGAAAACGTCACGTCTGAACATACCCACATATAGAGAAATAGATAGATATGTTGTTTATTACTAAATAATGCGATGTAGCAGAGCTGAATTTGTCGATGTCCCCTGTGATATTTCTCCGGTATCAGATGATTACATCATATACATCTTTCACTCTCCAAACATAAATAGGATGAAGCAAACATGACATAAAATAAAAATGACTTAAGATGAAAGCAGATCCCGGCAACTCTGCAGAGTATTTATCAGAATATTCATTATGGGAGATGCTAATTGATGGAATTTTAATTATATTACAGTAAACACAGCCGATGGCGCTGCTGGGAATACGGAGTGACAACCAAAGTGCAACGCAAAGTGACACCGACAAACAAACTTTATGTTGAGTGTATTCACACATGGCAGATTTGGTGCAGACTGAAATCCAATCCATGTGAACAGGGGGTTGACACTCCGCACCGCAGTCATCATCTCCTTCTATATACACTGTCACGCTCCCCACTCTCCTGCTTCCGCATTGTAATGAAGGGGTTACATCATCTGTATTCAGATCAATGCAGACGTTGCAGGTAATTTGTGGATTGCACGTGGCACGCGGGATGAGAGATGAGGGACTGAACTGAATGTTACCTACAGTTTATGATCTTCTGTTTCCTGACATGTATACACCGAGAGCAAACAATATCTGGACTCCATCCCAGACATCCCCTAAGAAATGCTCCCGGCAAATTGATGCCATGACAATCTGTCAGGAACATAAAAGCTCGGTGTGACGCTCGCCGCGCCAAAGATACCTCAAGGTAATGCTGGGATCAAACCCTCTGACAAGCAGAACAACTCCAGACCTGCTGTTAGTGCGGAGAATATGTCTGTGCCCAATATGTCAGTATAATAGTACTGCGGCTTCTGCCAGCACCTGTCATTGAGAAGCTGTATACAGAGTACTGTCAGGATAGATACAGTGACTTGCAGTGGTGTGACTAGGAATGGCAGAGCCCCGTGGCGAACCTTTGACATGAGGGCCCCCCAACCGACGCCAAGGACCCCGACCAACCCCCCGCCCCCCGCGCATTCCTGCGTGCACTATTATGCCCCATAGTTGCCCCTGCACACAGTATTATGCTCCATAGTGGCCCCTGCACACAGTATTATCCCCCATAGTGGCCCCTGTACACAGTATTATGCCCCATAGTGGCCCCTGCACACAGTATTATCCCCCATAGTGGCCCCTGCACACAGTATTATGCCCTATAGTGGCCCCTGCACACAGTATTATGTCCATTAGTGGACCCTGCACACAGTATTATCCCCCATAGTGGCCCCTGCACACAATATTATCCCCCATAGTGGCCCCTGCACACAGTATTATGTCCATTAGTGGACCCTGCACACAATATTATCCCCCATAGTGGCCCCTGCACACAGTATTATCCCCCATAGTGGCCCCTGCACACAGTATTATCCCCCATAGTGGCCCCTGCACACAGTATTATCCCCCATAGTGGCCCCTGCACACAGTATTATCCCCCATAGTGGCCCCAGTACACAGTATTATCCCCCATAGTGGCCCCTGCACACAGTATTATCCCCCATAGTGGCCCCTGCACACAGTATTATCCCCCATAGTGTCCCCTGCACACAGTATTATGCCCCATAGTGGCCCCTTCACTCAGTATTATGCTCCATAGCGGCCTCATAACCCAGTATTATGCCCCATAGTGGCCCCATAACCCAGTATTATGCCCCATAGTGGCCCCTGCACACAGTATTATGCCCCATAGTGGCCCCTGCACACAGTATTATCTCCCATACTGGCCCCATTACACAGTATTATCCCCCATAGTGGCCCCTGCACACAGTATTATCCCCATAGTGGCCCCTGCACACAGTATTATCTCCCATACTGGCCCCATTACACAGTATTATCCCCCATAGTGGCCCCTGCACACAGTATTATCCCCATAGTGGCCCCTGCACACAGTATTATCCCCCATAGTGTCCCCTGCACACAGTATTATCTCCCATACTGGCCCCAGTACACAGTATTATCCCCCATAGTGTCCCCTGCACACAGTATTATCTCCCATACTGGCCCCAGTACACAGTATTATCCCCCATAGTGGCCCCTGCACACAGTATTATCCCCCATAGTGGCCCCTGCACACAGTATTATCCCCCATAGTGTCCCCTGCACACAGTATTATGCCCCATAGTGGCCCCTTCACTCAGTATTATGCCCCATAGTGGCCCCATAACCCAGTATTATGCCCCATAGTGGCCCCTGCACACAGTATTATGCTCAATTGTGGACACCCATTAACAATTATTATACTCTGGGGTCTTTTCAGACCGAGATGGAGATACAAACATAAACACTGTTACTTACCTATCCCTGAGCCCCCGCTGTCGAATATCTTCAATGACGTTAGGGACATCATGTGACCGGGGGCCTACGTCGCAACGCATAAGGACGCAGGCCCCGGTCATGTGACGTCTGAGACGTCACACAAGTAGGCCCCGAAGCCTTCGCGGAGCGTGGAGAGGTAAGTAACATTGTTTGTTATGTATCTTACCTCTCCTGGGCCTCCGATTATTATACTCGGGGGTCTGAAAAGACCCGAGTATAATAATGATGCTTGCGGTGCCCGCGGTGTCACTTACCGATCCCGGCCCCTGCCAGGATCGGTAAGTAAGTAGGGCCCGTTACCAGCTGGAGTAACTCAAGCCAGTAATGGCCTATTTAAAAAAAAAAAAAATGCAGCAGTAGCAGCTGTCGCCGGGCCCCCTAATGTCCCGGGCCCTGTGGCAGCTGCCTCCACTGCTTCCCTGGTAGTTACACCACTGGTGCCTTGCAAAAGTATTCGCCCCCCTTGAGCTTTTCAACCTTTTGCCACATTTCAGGCTTCAAACATAAAGATATGAAATTTTAATTTTTTAGGGGAGAAGAATCAACAACAAGTGGAACACAATTGTGAAGTGGAACAAAATTTATTGGAAATTTTAAACTTTTTTAACAAAGAAAATGAAAAGTGGAGCATGCAAAATTATTTGGCCCCATTACTTTCAGTGCAGCAAACTCACTCGGTTCAGTTCAGATCTCTGAATGATCCAATGTCGTCCTAAATGATTGATGATGAGAAATAGAATCCACCGGTGTAACAAGTCTCCGTATAATGCACCTGCTCTGTGATAGGCTCAGGGGTCTGTATAAAGCGCAGAGAGCATCATGAAGACCAAGGAACACGCCAGGCAGGTCCAAGATACTGTTGTGGAGAAGTTTAATGCCGGATTTGGATACAAAAAGATTTCCCAAGCTTTAAAGATCCCAAGGAGCGCTGTGCAAGCAATCATATAGAAATGGAAGGGGTATCAGAGCACTGCAAATCTATCAAGACCTGGCCGTCCCTCTAAACAAGGAGAAGACTGATCAGAGATGCAGCCAAGAGGCCCAGGATCACTCTGGATGAACTGCAGAGATCTACAGCTGAGGTGGGAAAGTCTGTCCATAGGACAACAATCAGTCGTACACGGCACAAATCTGGCCTTTATGGAAGAGTCATATATATCCAAAAAATAATTTTTTCCAGCAGACCATAAGTCTTAAAACTTAACCTTTACTTTAAAAATATATAAAACATTACATCACCATTAGAAGAACATGAGCATAGTTGAACAGCTGACTAGAGATGAGCGAACACTAAAATGTTCGAGGTTCGAAATTCGATTCGAACAGCCGCTCAATGTTCGTGTGTTCGAACGGGTTTCGAACCCCATTATAGTCTATGGGGAACAAATACTCGTTAAGGGGGAAACCCAAATCCGTGTCTGGAGGGTCACCAAGTCCACTATGACACCCCAGGAAATGATGCCAACACCTCTGGAATGACACTGGGACAGCAGGGGAAGCATGTCTGGGGGCATCTAACACACCAAAGACCCTCTATTACCCCAACATCACAGCCTAACAACTACACACTTTACACACTCAATACCACCTCTCTGACAGTAGGAAAACACCTTGAAACATGTGTATTTGGCACTTGCAGTGAGGAGAGCTTGTCACCAGCAGTGAATTTGGCCCTTGTAGTAAGTTGAGGTTGGCACCAACATTTGTTTTGAAAATCAGGGTGGATTGAGCCTCTAACCAGCAGAGTTTGGGCAAATTCATGGTGGAGGGAGCCTCTAAAAACCCCAGTTTGGACCAATTCATGGTGGAGGGAGCCTCTAAAAACCCCAGTTTGGACCAATTCATGGTGGAGGGAGCCTCTAACCAGCCCAGTTTGGGCAAATTCATGGTGGAGGGAGCCTCTAAAAACCCCAGTTTGGACCAATTCATGGTGGAGGGAGCCTCTAAAAACCCCAGTTTGGACCAATTCATGATGGAGGGAGCCTCTAAACAGCCCAGTTTGGGCAAATTCATGGTGGAGGGAGCCTCTAAACAGCCCAGTTTGGACCAATTCATGGTGGAGGGAGCCTCTAAACAGCCCAGTTTGGGCAAATTCATGGTGGAGGGAGCCTCTAAAAACCCCCAGTTTGGACCAATTCATGGTGGAGGGAGCCTCTAAAAACCCCAGTTTGGACCAATTCATGGTGGAGGGAGCCTCTAAACAGCTCAGTTTGGGCAAATTCATGGTGGAGGGAGCCTCTAAAAACCCCAGTTTGGACCAATTCATGGTGGAGGGAGCCTCTAAACAGCTCAGTTTGGGCAAATTCATGGTGGAGGGAGCCTCTAAACAGCCCAGTTTGGGCAAATTCATGGTGGAGGGAGCCTCTAAAACCCCCCAGTTTGGACCAATTCATGGTGGAGGGAGCCTCTAAAAACCCCAGTTTGGACCAATTCATGGTGGAGGGAGCCTCTAAACAGCCCAGTATGGGCAAATTCATGGTGGAGGGAGCCTCTAAACAGCCCAGTTTGGGCAAATTCATGGTGGAGGGAGCCTCTAAAAACCCCAGTTTGGACCAATTCATGGTGGAGGGAGCCTCTAAAAACCCCAGTTTGGACCAATTCATGGTGGAGGGAGCCTCTACAAACCCCAGTTTGGACCAATTCATGATGGAGGGAGCCTCTAAACAGCCCAGTTTGGACCAATTCATGGTGGAAAGAGCCTCTAAAAACCCCAGTTTGGACCAATTCATGGTGGAGGGAGCCTCTAAACAGGCCAGTTTGGGCAAATTCATGGTGGAGGGAGCCTCTAAACAGGCCAGTTTGGGCAAATTCATGGTGGAGGGAGCCTCTAACCAGCCCAGTTTGGACCAATTCATGGTGGAGGGAGCCTCTAAAAACCCCAGTTTGGACCAATTCATGGTGGAGGGAGCCTCTAAACAGCCCAGTTTGGACCAATTCATGGTGGAGGGAGTCTCTAAAAACCCCAGTTTGGACCAATTCATGGTGGAGGGAGCCGCTAAACAGCCCAGTTTGGACCAATTCATGGTGGAGGGAGCCTCTAACCAGCAGAGTTGGTGGAAATCAGGGTGGAGGGAGCCTCTAACCAGCAGAGTTGTGGGAAAGCAGGGTGGAGGGAGCCTCTAACCAGCAGAGTTGGGGGAAATCAGGGTGGAGGGAGCCTAGTATTAGCAGAATTGTGCAACGCTTATGGTGGATGAGTATGAGGATGCGGAGGAATTGGAGAGGTTGAGTACAGACATGGAGTTTCATGTTGGGGTGCTTTACACAGGTGGGCCCAAAAATGAAGGCTCTATCCAGTGGTGGTTCATTTTTATCAAAGTGAGCCGGTCGGCACTCTCAGCTGACAGACGGGTGCGCTTGTCAGTGATGATGCCACCGGCTGCACTGAACACCCTCTCAGATAGGACGCTGGCGGCAGGACAGGACAGCACCTCCAAGGCATATAGGGCAAGTTCAAGCCACAGGTCCAACTTCGACACCCAATACGTGTAGGGCGCAGAGGGGTCGGAGAGGACAGGGCTGTGGTCGGAAAGGTATTCCCGCAACATGCGCCTATACTTCTCACGCCTGGTGACACTAGGACCCTCCGTGGCGGCACTTTGGCGAGGGGGTGCCATCAAGGTGTCCCAGACCTTAGACAGTGTGCCCCTCGTTTGTGTGGACCGGTGAGAACTTGGTTGCCTACTGGAGGAACTGCCCTCCCTGCCGCCAACGTCACATGCTGGAAACATCTCCATCATATTCTGCACCAATTGCCTGTGGCAAGCATTGATGCGATTGGCCCTCCCCTCTACCGGAATAAAAGACGAGATGTTGTTTTTATACCGGGGGTCAAGGATAGCAAAGATCCAGTACTGGTTGTCCTCCATGATTTTGACAATACGCTTGTCGGTTGTAAAGCACCCCAACATGAACTCAGCCATGTCTGCCACAGTGTTAGTTGGCATGACTCCTCTGGCCCCACCGGAAAGTTCAATCTCCATTTCCTCCTCATCCTCCATGTCTACCCATCCGCGCTGCAACAATGGGACGATTCGAAGTTGCCCGGAAGCCTCCTGTATCACCATCACATCATCGGACAACTCTTCTTCCTCCTCCTCCTCCTCCTCCTCCTCCTCCATTAAACGCAGTGAAGCGGACAGATGTGTGGACCTACTCTTCAGCTGTGACGGATCGGATGCTATCCCTAACTCCTCTGTGTGATCTGAGTTATCCCTGATGTCAATCAGGGATTCTCTCAGAACACACAAGAGCGGGATTGTAAGGCTCACCATCGCATCCTCAGAGCTCACCCTCCTTGTGGACTCCTCAAACACCCGTAGGATGTCACAAAGGTCTCTCATCCATGGCCACTCATGAATGAGAAACTGAGGCAGCTGACTTTGTGGCACCCTAGGGTTTTGTAGCTGGTATTCCATCAAAGGTCTCTGCTGCTCAACCACTCTATTCAACATCTGAAACGTTGAGTTCCAGCGTGTGGGGACGTCGCACAAAAGCCGGTGTTGTGGCACATGCAGGCGTTGCTGGAGAGATTTTAAGCTAGCAGCGGCTACTGTCGACTTGCGAAAGTGGGCGCACATGCGCCGCACTTTCACCAGTAGCTCTGGAACATTGGGGTAGCTCTTTAGGAAACGTTGCACCACTAGGTTGAAGACGTGGGCCAGGCATGGAACATGTTGGAGTCCGGCAAGCTCCAGAGCTGCTACCAGGTTCCGGCCGTTATCACAAACGACCATGCCTGGGCCCAGGTGCAGCGGCTCAAACCATATTGCCGTCTCATCGAGGAGGGCATCCCTCACCTCGGAGGCAGTGTGCTGTCTGTCCCCCAAGCTGATCAGCTTCAGCACAGCCTGGTGACGTCTACCAACGCCAGTGCTGCAACGTTTCCAACTCGTAGCTGGGGTCAATCTAACAGCGGAGGAGGAGGCGGTGGCGGAGGAGGAGGCGGTGGCGGAGGAGGAGGCGGTAGAGGAGGAGGAGGAGGGGGGTGTTCTTCTCGTGTCCCTGCCAGGAATGTTAGGCGGGGAGACGAGGTACACCGGGCCAGTTTGGGAAGCAGTCCCAGCCTCAACTACATTCACCCAGTGTGCCGTCAGTGAAATGTAGCGTCCCTGTCCGCATGCACTTGTCCACGCGTCGGTGGTCAAGTGGACCTTTGTGCAAAGCGCGGAACTAAGGGCCCGCCTGATGTTGAGTGACACGTGCTGGTGCAAGGCGGGGACGGCACACCGGGAGAAGTAGTGACGGCTAGGGACGGCATAGCGAGGTGCCGCAGTTGCCATCAGGTCCAGGAAGGCGGGAGTTTCAACAAGCCGGAACGCCAACATCTCCTGGGCCAGCAGTTTAGCGATGTTGGCGTTCAAGGCTTGCGCGTGTGGGTGGTTAGCAGTGTATTTCTGCCGCCGCTCCAATGTCTGAGAGATGGTGGGTTGTTGTAAAGAAGCGCCTGATGGTGCCTTTGATGGTGCAGGAGAAGGAGATAAGACAGGAACAGGGGAGGATGAGGGAGAAGTCAACAAAGTGGCGGAGGCAGATGAAGTGGTGTCCTGGCTCGTCCTCTGGAGTGCATCGCCAGCACAGTCAGCAGTGGCAGTGGCAGAGGCAGAGGCAGTGGCAGAGGCAGTGGCAGTGGCGTGAACGGCAGGCGGCCTTTGTCCTGCCGTTGCTGCCTGCCACTGATTCCAGTGCTTGGATTCCAAATGACGGCGCATTGAAGTGGTGGACAGGTTGCTCTTCTCAGAGCCCCTAATCAATTTCAAGAGGCAAAATGTGCAGACAACACTATATCTGTCCTCGGCGCATTCCTTGAAAAAACTCCACACCTTCGAGAAACGTGCCCTCGAGGTGGGAGTTTTTCGGGGCTGGGTACGAACTGGAACATCTTGGGAGATTCCGGGTGTGGCCTGGCTTCGCCTAAGCTGCTGACCTCTGCCTCTGCCTCTAGCTACCCTTTTTGGTGCTGCACTTGCCTCAACATCCACACTACTTTCCCCGCTTGACATCCCCCCTGTCCAGGTCGGGTCAGTGTCCTCATCATCCACCACTTCCTCTTCCAACTCCTGTCTCATCTCCTCCTCCCGCACAATGCGCCGGTCAACTGGATGCCCTGACGGCAACTGCGTCACATCATCGTCGATGAGGGTGGGTTGCTGGTCATCCACCACCAAATCGAACGGAGATGGAGGAGACTCTAGTGTTTGAGCATCTGGACACAGATGCTCCTCTGTTAGGTTCGTGGAATCGTGACGTGGAGAGGCAGGTTGAGGGACAATGAAAGGAGCGGAGAACAGCTCTGGGGAGCAGGGACAGTTGGGGTTATTGTTCTGTGAAGCTTGGGAATTTTGGGAGGAAGGAGGACAAGACTGTTGGGTAATAGGAGGAGAGGAGGCAGAGTCTGACTGGCTGCTGGACAATGTGCTGTAAGCGTTCTCTGACAGCCATTGCAAGACCTGTTCCTGGTTCTCGGGCCTACTAAGGTTTGTACCCTGCAGTTTAGTTAATGTGGCAAGCAACCCTGGCACTGTGGAGTGGCGCAATTCTTGCTGCCCCACAGGAGTAGGCACGGGACGCCCTGTGGCTTCACTGCTACCTTGCTCCCCAGAACCATTCCCCCGACCTCGCCCACGGCCTCGTCCACGTCCCTTTCCGGGAGCCTTGCGCATTTTGAATTCCCAGTTAGAAATTGGCACTATATACCAGTAGCAAAAATTGTGGGTGCACGTAACCCCAATATATTCTTTGAATTCCCAGTCAGACAATGGCACTATATACCAGTAGTAAAAATTGTGGGTGCACGTAACCCCAATATATTCTTTGAATTCCCAGTCAGACAATGGCACTATATACCAGTAGTAAAAATTGTGGGTGCACGTAACCCCAATATATTCTTTGAATTCCCAGTCAGACAATGGCACTGTATACCAGTAGTAAAAATTGTGGGTGCACGTAACCCCAATATATTCTTTGAATTCCCAGTCAGACAATGGCACTGTATACCAGTAGTAAAAATTGTGGGTGCACGTAACCCCAATATATTCTTTGAATTACCAGTCAGAAACTGGCACTATATGGCAGTAGCAAGAAATGAGGGTATTTGTAACCCCAATATATTCTTTGAATTCCCAGTCAGAAACTGGCACTGTATACCAGTAGTAAAAATTGTGGGTGTATATAGCCCCAATTCTATTGCTAGGGGACTTGCAGAGTATTTCTGAGGTGAAGGTGGGGGGGCACACCGTTGGAACGGTGATTTGGGGTGTATATATGGGGTATACGGGAATACACTGTCAGTGTGTTCCATTCAGGATCCTGGGAAAGCTGGGTTGCGGCGATTGAGCCCGTCAGTGCCACGTTACACTGACAAGCTTCTCCCTGGAATTGAAGTTATATGTAACCCCAATATATTCTTTGAATTCCCAATGAGACAATGGCACTATATGGCAGTAGCAAAAATAGTGGGTATATATAGCCCCAATTCTATTGCTAGGGGACTTGCAGGGTATTTCTGGGGTGAAGGTGGGGGGGCACACCGTTGGAACGGGTATCGGGGTATATATCGGGTATACGGGAATACACTGACAATGTATTCCATTCAGGATCCTGGGAAAGCTGGGTTGCGGCGATTGAGCCCGTCAGTGCCACGTTACACTGACAAGCTTCTCCCTGGAATTTAGCTCTTATAAGAGCTGTTGGTTGTCTTCTCCTTCCTATCCTAGCCTGTCCCTGCCTACCCAGAATCTAAGCCCTAGCTAGCTGGACGGAAACCTCCGTCCTCGGTGAATTGCAAGCTCAGAATGACGCGAACCTGGGCGGCGCTGTTCTTTTAAATTAGAGGTCACATGTTTTCGGCAGCCAATGGGTTTTGCCTACTTTTCTCAACGTCACCGGTGTCGTAGTTCCTGTCCCACCTACCCTGCGCTGTTATTGGAGCAAAAAAGGCGCCAGGGAAGGTGGGAGGGGAATCGAGTAATGGCGCACTTTACCACGTGGTGTTCGATTCGATTCGAACATGCCGAACAGCCTAATATCCGATCGAACATGAGTTCGATAGAACACTGTTCGCTCATCTCTACAGCTGACGCGTTTCAGGACCGAAATGTTATGGTCCCTTACTTACGATCGCCATCGGCTGGAAAATGATCAAAAATCGGATTTTGAAATCTCATCCCTACTGTATATATAATATATAATTAGGATTGAGTGGTCCGGATTGGGAAAGATCGGATTCTGATCGGCGATAGAGCAAATTTCATGATCAGGATCAGCTTGAAAATGATCAGAAATCGGATTTTAAATCTATCCTGAAATCTCAAAGATTGGCTCAACCCTAGTTTTTACCCTTCATTTGTACCAAATTTTTGCCACTATGGAATAGTCCCGAATAGTCAGTGATTGATCCAAAGTTGGTTGTCTTCTGCTGGACCTTTGAAGCTCATTGTTGTACCGTAACCTGCGCCAACTGGGGATCCCTTTGGTTGACCAGTCCACCCCCCTCTATTTGGGTCTATAGCATATATAATAGTCACCTCTCAGATTTCCGTCCTTCCATACTTGTCAGGGACACACATTTGTAGCATATGGCTGTGGGCGTACCTTGAGAATCAGTGATCTCCTTCCAGATTTAGATTGAAGCCTTTGCTGACAGTTTTTGAGATTTGACATGATGACTTTCTTCTCACTTCATGATTCTCTCTTGCAGGCCGCAGATACTTTGTGTATTTATATTCCGAATATCTTACAGCGTCCTAGTTTCAGATTTGACAGTGTGGTTTTCCGGTGGTGACGGTATGTGAATGGCTCCATGCTGTTATTCCAGGGTCGCACACTATGACAGTGTGATAGAGTAGAGAGATGTGAAACCCCCGAATATAATGAGCATCATACATGGCTGTCATTGTCTCATCATCTGCTGTCATCGGCTCACGTCTGATAAACACAAAGTTATATTACACTGCAGTAAATGTATATTCTACTAATATTATAAATGTGAAAGTTTGTGTGTTTGGATGTTTGTTCCTCGATCATGGAAAAATGGCAGAACGGATTTAGATGAAATTTGGCTCGATTAACACATAGGCTACTTTTCATCCCGGTAAATGACATGGCTTCACTGCTGCTACATCTCGGCATAGGAAGGCATTGACTAGCATTGATTGGCCATACAGAGTACAGCATTCGGCCAATCAACGCTGGTTCTGCCGGAGGAGGTGGAGTCTAAGATCGGTCCCCAGCAGTCTCCATTCTAGTTCAATCTTAGAGTCCGCCTCCTCACAGACGAGCCTCCGGCAGAACAAGCGTTGATTGGCTGAATGCTGTACTTCTGTATGGCATTCGGCCAATCAACGCTGGTCAATGCATTCCTATGGGAAAAAGTCAGCTCGCGCATATCGCAAGCTGACAGGGATCCCGACGTAATACAGTGACTTGGGCTTGTTAGATGCCCCCAGACATGCTTCCCCTGCTGTCCCAGTTGCATTCCAGGGTGTTGGCATAAATTCCTGGGGTATCATAGTGGACTTGGTGACTCTCCTGACTCAAATAGTGGTCTCCCCCTTAATGAGTATTTTTTCCCCATAGACTATAATGGGGTTCGATATTCGATCGAACAGTCGAGTACTGAGCGGCTACTCGAATCGAATTTCGAACTTCGAACATTTCACTGTTCACTCATCTCTAGAGATAGATATATAGATAGATAGATATATAGATAGATAGGAGATAGATAGATAGATAGATAGGAGATAGATAGATAGATAGGAGATAGATAGATAGATAGATAGATAGATAGATAGATAGATAGATAGATAGATAGGAGATAGATAGATAGATAGATAGATAGATAGATAGATATGAAATGGATAAATAGATAGATAGATATGAAATGGATAAATAGATAGATATTAGATAGATAGATAGATAGATAGATAGATAGATAGATAGGAGATAGATAGATAGATAGATAGATAGATAGATATGAGATGGATAAATAGATAGATAGATATGAAATGGATAAATAGATAGATATTAGATAGATAGATAGATAGATAGATAGATAGATAGATAGATAGATATGAGATGGATAAATAGATATTAGATAGATAGATAGATAGATAGATAGATAGATAGGAGATAGATAGATAGATAGATAGATAGATAGATAGATAGATAGATAGATAGATAGATAGTAGAAAAAATGCAGAAGCAGCACAGCATACAAACCGGGTGCAAAGCCAAACTAGAAGATGGCTAATCTTCAACTTTACATAAGAAGTGGAAAAAATGGCAGCACTCCAACATTTAGAAAAAGTGTGGGTTTATTCCAAGCTGCTTGGAGTGCTGCCATTTTTTCCACTTCTTAGATAGTTAGATAGATAGATAGATAGATAGATAGATAGATAGATAGATAGGAGATAGATAGATAGATAGATAGATAGAGTGTTGGCCAAAAGTATTGGCACCCCTGCAATTCTGTCAGATAATACTCGTGTTCTTCCAGAAAATGATTGCAATCACAAATTCTTTGGTATTATCTTCATTTAATTTGTCTTCAATGGAAAACCACAAAAAGAATTGTCAAAAAGCCAAATTGGATATAATTCCGCACCAAACATAAAAAAGGGGGTGGACAAAAGTATTGGCACTGTTTGAAAAATTATGTGATGCTTCTCTAATTTGTGTAATTAACAGCACCTGTTACTTACCTGAGGCACATAACAGGTGGTGGCAATAACTAAATCACACTTGCAGCCAGTTGAAATGGATTAAAGTTGACTCCACCTCTGTCCTGTGTCCTTGTGTGACCACATTGAGCATGGAGAAAAGAAAGAAGACCAAAGAACTGTCTGAGGACTTGAGAAGCAAAATTGTGAGGAAGCATGAGCAATCTCAAGGCTACAAGTCCATCTCCAAAGACCTGAATGTTCCTGTGTCTACCGTGCGCAGTGTCATCAAGAAGTGTAAAGCCCATGGTCCTGTGGCTAACCTCCCTAGATGTGGACGGAAAAGAAACATTGACAAGAGATTTCAACGCAAGATAGTGCGGATGGTGGATAAAGAACCTCGACTAACATCCAAACAAGTTCAAGCTGCCCTGCAGTCCGAGGGTACAACAGTGTCACCCCGTACTATCCGGGGGCGTCTGAATGAGAAGGGACTGTATGGTAGGAGACCCAGGAAGACCCCACTTCTTACCCAGAGACATAAAGCCAGGCTGGAGTTTGCCAAAACTTACCTGAGAAAGCCAAAACTGTTCTGGAAGAATGTTCTCTGGTCAGATGAGACAAAAGTAGGAAAAGGCATCAACATAGAGTTTACTGGGAAAAAAAGAGGCCTTCAAAGAAAAGAAGACGCCCCCTACAGTCAGACATGGCGGAGGTCCCTGATGGTTTGGGGTTGCTTTGCTGCCTCTGGCACTGGACTGCTTGACCGTGTGCATGGCATTATGAAGTCTGAAGACAACCAACACATTGTGCAGCATAATGTAGGGCCCAGTGTGAGAAAGCCGGGTCTCCCTCAGAGGTCATGGGTCTTCCAGCAGGACAACGACCCAAAACACACTTCAGGTCAGCACTAGAAAATGGTGGTGAGAGAAAGAAAGCCCACGGAGCGAACACGCAGGGGTAGTGGAGGGGGCACATGACTGGAAATGGGATGAGAGCTGACAGGTCATGGTAAGGGCAAGTTAGGGGTCAAGTTAGGGACAATGGGTTGGGTTACAGGGAATATTTAGAAAATAGAACCAGGGCAAGACTGATTCAGTTCACTGCCTGTGAGAAGAAGAGTTAGCTTGTTCCGCCCGCCCTCCCTTAATTTATTTAGTTCTGTCATGGCGGCGTGCACAGGAGGGGTCTTTGGAGGCACATTGGGGGTGGGCGACTAAGGGTCAGCTCCACCCACTCGGTAGTTCGCATATTGGTAAGGGAACCAGTTTGAGAACAGTCCTGTGGTCAGGGTATACAGGACATTTTACTCTCCGATGTTGGTGCCCCCGGGCTAGGTGGATCACGCCTGGGGGTAAGAATCGGAGGATGTCGAGGTGTCTTGGGGTTTAGTGTCTTCAGAGGCCCCTCCTTCTGGTAGAAAGCCCCCTTCACATCTCAGGGGGGGCCTGGAGCAGTTTGCCAAAGAAGAAGGGTCTAAGATTCCAGCAGAGCCTTGTAAGAAACTCATTGCTGGTTAGCGGAAGCGGTTGTGCGCAGTTATTGTGTCTAAAGGTTGTGCTACCAAGTATTAGGCTGAGGGCGCCAATACTTCTGTCCGCACCAGTTTTAGAGTTTTGTGTAAAATGATCAATGATTTGACTTTTTTTCATTCTCTTTTGTGTTTTTTCATTGCAAGAAAAATAAATGAAGATATTACCAAAGAGTTTGTGCTTGTAATCATTGTCTGGGGGAACACGAGTATTATCTGACAGAATTGCAGGGGGGCCAATAGTTTTGACCAACACTGTAGATAGATAGATAGATAGATAGATAGATAGATAGATAGATAGATAGATAGATAGATATGAGATAGGACCCAATATATAATAAAACCGCCATACGTTCAGGATATACACTATAATGCAGCCCGCTGTCTTTTTCCAGAGATGTTTTGGTTGCTATCATCCTGTACCTTTGCCCTCACAGCAGTGTCTGCGCGGCGCGGTGCGGGTAAGCGATAGTTCAGGCCCATTGCTGGCTGAACACTTTCCTCGCTGGGATATCTTCAGTGAATAATTTAATTAGACACGCTTACACAAGCCATTACACAAGCGAGACATTCATCCGCTTCTGGATTTCACTCACTTTTTGCCTGAATTTCGGCATCAGGCTTAATTACTGGATGGAAAACAAGTGTTTTACATCAATTTACATCAATTAATGTAATTAGCTCAGGTTAATGAAGTCAAGCGGGAAATGGAAGAGAAAAATCGAAAAAGAAAAAGGTTGAAAATAATCACATCAATAAAATTCTTCTGGTTGGACCTGAATATTTCACATTGTTTGGTTTTTAATAAAACACAATAAATAGCAACTTGTCTCGGACAACCTAAAATGGCCGCCTATACGTGCAGAAGACGCCAATAGTCAGCGGTAGGTGAACCCTACAGTGCTGATGTCATACATGTTATATAAGAAGCATTTGGCTGGAACACAAGGCATATAAGTGAGGGTGGAAGTAGGGAATGGAAGTGTTATCACCGCATGATACAGAAACTGAGTGCTGAAAAGCTTGTAATACAGATAGGGAATCTTAGGAGTAGGAGATAAGAACAAAGTTTAGTCAGATTTAATCAATTATGGATAGAGAAGTGATAGAAATCCTAGATTACATAGGTAGTGTCAGTGTAGTCAGAGTGTGAATCCTCTGCTCACCATTCACTTCCCATAGAAATACATGTTACACTCACTTTCACATAACATCTGCTGTGGTTACCATTGGGAGCTAGAAATTAGATACATAGGTTCCTGGGAGCCCTGACAGTGTTATACACTATGTATTATAGATAGGTTCCTAGGAGCCCTGACAGTGTCATACACTATGTATTATAGATAGGTTCCTAGGAGCCCTGACAGTGTTATACACTATGTTTTGAAGATAGGTCCTAGGAGCCCTGACAGTGTTATACACTATGTATTATACATAGGTTCCTAGGAGCCCTGAAAGTGTCATACACTATGTTTTATAGATAGGTTCCTAGGAGTCCTGACAGTGTTATACACTATGATTTATACATAGGTTCCTAGGAGTCCTGACAGTGTTATACACTATGTATTATAGATAGGTTCCTAGGAGCCCTGACAGTGTTATACACTATGTTTTATAGATAGGTTCCTAGGAGCCCTGACAGTGTTATACACTATGTTTTATAGATAGGTTCCTAGGAGCCCTGTCAGTGTTATACACTATGTATTATAGATAGGTTCCTAGGAGCCCTGACAGTGTTATACACTATGTTTTATAGATAGGTTCCTAGGAGCCCTGTCAGTGTTATACACTATGTTTTATAGATAGGTTCCTAGGAGTCCTGACAGTGTTATACACTATGTATTATAGATAGGTTCCTAGGAGCCCTGACAGTGTTATACACTATGTTTTATAGATAGGTTCCTAGGAGCCCTGACAGTGTTATACACTATATATTATAGATAGGTTCCTAGGAGTCCTGACAGTGTTATACACTATGTATTATAGATAGGTTCCTAGGAGCCCTGACAGTGTTATACACTATGTATTATAGATAGGCTCCTAGGAGTCCTGACAGTGTTATACACTATGTATTATAGATAGGTTCCTAGGAGCCCTGACAGTGTTATACACTATGTATTATAGATAGGTTCCTAGGAGCCCTGACAGTGTTATACACTATATATTATAGATAGGTTCCTAGGAGTCCTGACAGTGTTATACACTGTTTTATAGATAGGTTCCTAGGAGCCCTGTCAGTGTTATACACTATGTTTTATAGATAGGTTCCTAGGAGTCCTGTCAGTGTTATACACTATGTTTTATAGATAGGTTCCTAGGAGCCCTGACAGTGTTATACACTATGTATTATAGATAGGTTCCTAGGAGTCCTGACAGAAGATTTGTCACAATTATAAAGTTGCATTCAAATCCCTCAATGAGTCACCTAAAGCCATATCTCTACCCACTGGTAACAGCTGCTCATACAAGATGGCCGCCTCCATAATCATGTACTGAAAATAGAATAAAATAATCTACAATCAGAAAATATAAACAGGTGAGATATAAATTATTAGTATCTGGTTTTGAAAACTATCGTGTACACCTTCCCTTTAGATCCCATTTGCCTGCAAAATACAGAGTAGTAAGGGGTTGAGCATGACAGTAAATAACGATGTTACATATGGCAATGTTCTCTATCACATACAAACACCGTGTACGTCCCTCGGCGCCAGATCAGGACACATTAGTAAAACTTTGGCTTCTCAGTATAGGATTATTATCTCTTATGGTATAGTGTTGTGGTCTATGGGAATGCTGCAGGGTAGAATGGGCCTGAATGTAAATCTTGTGCCGCTCACTCTCGACTAGTAATGTGCAGCGCCACAAAGTGCTGGACATTGTTATTCCGGAGTATACGGCTGGGGAAGAAGGTTTCGGTCTCTGCAGAGCCGCTTCATATCTTCTAAGTATGAATTATAGAAGAATACAAGAAGAATCCCAGTGATACCGTACCCAGAAAAAAAACAAAACCGCACGTTTCACCTGGAACATCTCCGCTTCTCATCGCTTTGCTTTGGGTTTCGGTCCCCTGGTGGCTTCAGAACTTAACCCTTTACCGTCACAGCTATTTATTACTTGCCACCTTCCAAAAAGAAATAACTTTTTTATTTTTTTTCAATTCACAGAATTACATGGGGCTTATTTTTTGCAGGACAGATTGTACTTTCTAGTGGTACCATTTAATAATTCGTACAATATACTGCTGCAAAACAATTTTAAATGTGGGGGGAGAAAACATGAAAAAAAACCTCCACATTTGCGCCATTTTCTTATGGGCTTAACTTTCATGGTGTTCACTCTGCAGCCATAGTAGCATGCTATCTAGACCTCTGCAACTCCCCTGGGTCTCCAATTATTATACTCCGGGGTCTGAGGAGACTTGAGAGTATATTATCAGCACCTTCAGTTCTTGTTAAGTCTGACATGAAGTGTATGGACGAAGCTCATGAATATTTCTTCTCACGAGGATCACCCATGGTCATGGGTTGTCTCCTGGAGTATAATTCTTGTACAGCTTGCACATTAGCGCTCACAGACTGTCAATACGCAAGGCATAAAATATACAAAAGATTTCACATTTATACCGATCGTCTCAGAACCAGTATTAATAGGAACATGCAATGAAACAACTCAACAATGGACACCACCCAAGTGGATCATACCATTATTATCAGGAGGACACTACATGTATGAGAAGATAACCTGACCACAATAAGGACATCATGGCTGGTTATCAGGAGGATACTACATGTATGAGAAGATAACCTGACCACAATAAGGACATCATGGCTGGTTATCAGGAGGGGACACTACATGTATGAGAAGATAACCTGACCACAATAAGGACATCATGGCTGGTTATCAGGAGGAAACTACATGTATGAGAAGATAACCTGACCACAACAAGGACATTATGGCTGGTTATCAGGAAGACACTACATGTATGAGAAGATAACCCAACCACAATAAGGACATCATGGCTGGTTATCAGGAGGATACTACATGTATGAGAAGATAATCTGACCACAATAAGGACATCATGGCTGGTTATCTTGAAGACACTACATGTATGAGAAGATAACCCTGCCACAATAAGGACATCATGGCTGGTTATCAGGAGGACACTACATATATGAGAAGATAACCTGACCACAATAAGGACATCATGGCTGGTTATCAGGAGGACACTACATGTATGAGAAGATAACCCAACCACAATAAGGACATCATGGCTGGTTATCAGGAGGACACTACATGTATGAGAAGATAATCTGACCACAATAAGGACATCATGGCTGGTTATCTTGAAGACACTACATGTATGAGAAGATAACCCAACCACAATAAGGACATCATGTCTGGTTATCAGGAGGACACTACATGTATGAGAAGATAACCTGACCACATTAAGGACATCATGGCTGGTTATCAGGAGGACACTACATGTATGAGAAGATAACCCTACCACAATAAGACATCATGGCTGGTTATCAGGAGGACACTACATGTATGAGAAGATAACCTGACCACAATAAGGACATCATGGCTGGTTATCAGGAGGACACTACATGTATGAGAAGATAACGTGACCACAATAAGGACACCATGACTGGTTATCAGGAGGGGACACTACATGTATGAGAAGATAACCTGACCACAATAAGGACATCAAGGCTGGTTATCAGGAGGACACTACATATATGAGAACATGTCTAACACATCCCAGACCATAGAAACTTCCCGCATTCATAGTGGTATACATTGACAAAAGATGTCACTACTCATCAGCAGGTTTCCCCATCTCCTTCCCAGCCCCTCAGTTTTAGGCATACACCTGATAGGAGATATTTGCCTGATCGCTGGGGGTCCTACCTCTTGGACCCCAATCCATGGCCCCCTTTTAATGCAGTGTTGGTTGCACATGAGCACTGCCGCTTATGGGACTAACGAATCAGGCAGAACCCTGAGGGAGCTGTAATGAGATGATATTGGCTGTCACCCAGCTTTCCAAGAATGTTACACAATGTGAAAAGGATGAAAAGCTTGTCCATTCCATCTTAGTGACAGTAAGATTGGTATCCATATAATAAAGGACAATGGTGAACGCGATGACAAAAGCTCCAGTGTACACTGCGCAGACGACTGCGAATACCGCGCAGAACGCAGTCTGGATATATTATGTGTTTCATTCTTCTCTTCATGCCTTGAAACAGAATGCCGCCACATTCCTCCGACTGAAGAAGGTGAGAGATAGACGACTCCATTATCTCCGCGCGCAGACCTGTCAATACACAACAGGACTCGGCACGAGCGGCTCGCCATTGTGTCCGCCTCCCAGTTCATTACCACAGATATTAATAACCGTTCTATTCAGTGGATTGGAATTTGTAGCCCGAGAGGATTCATAGAAATCTGAGAATGAATTCAGCTGCGAGGAAGAGAGGGAACTACTGTAGTATAATGCGCCAAGATGGAGGATTGTACCGCACATCGCAATGTGTTGCTGCTATAGATTGGAACTTTGCCTGTCCTAAATAAGATTGGCCCCTAAACACAGTATTATGCTCCATTGCGGCCCCTGCACACAGTATTATGCCCCATAGTGGCCCCTGCACACAGTATTATCCCCCATAGTGGCCCCTGCACACAGTATTATCCCCCATAGTGGCCCCTGCACACTGTATTATCCCCCATAGTCAGGGTGAACCTACACCTTTCGCCGCCCGAGGCGAACTACAGAAAGCCACCGCCCCCCCCTCCCCGAGAGGAGGGGGCGGAGCGGAGGGGGTGTGGCGGAGGGGGGCGGGGCTTAGCGCCGTTCGCAGGCAGAGAGCAGGCACGGAGAGGACCTGCTCTCTGCCTGAGCGTGAGGGGAGGCTGCAGGAGCAGCGCTGCTCCAGTGGCCTCCCCAAACCACCGCTTGGTGCTAAGCCAGTCCAGGACCGCTTGTCCTGGACTGGCTTAGGTAAGCAAAAATGCCGCCCTCCCTGGGGCCCTGGCATAGCGCCGCCTGAAGCGGTCGCTTCAGGTCGCCTCATGGGAGGTGTGGCGCTGCCCATAGTGGCCCCTGCACACAGTATTATCCCCCATAGTGGCCCCTGCACACAGCATTATGCCCTATAGTGGCCCCTGCACACGGTATTATGCACCATAGTGGCCCCTGCACACAGTATTATCCCCCATAGTGGCCCCTGCACACAGTATTATCCCCCATAGTGGCCCCTACACACAGTATTATGTCCCATAGTGGCCCCTGCACACAGTATTATCCCCCATAGTGGCCCCTGCACACAGCATTATGCCCTATAGTGGCCCCTGCACACAGTATTATGTCCCATAGTGGTCCCTGCACACAGTATTATGCCCCATAGCGGCCCCTGCACACAGTATTATGCCCCATAGTGGCCCCTGCACACAGCATTATGCCCTATAGTGGCCCCTGCACACAGCATTATGCCCCATAGTGGCCCCTGCACACAGTATTATCCCCCATAGTGGCCCCTCCACACAGTATTATACCCCATAGTGGCCCCTGCACACAGTATTATGCCCCATAGTGGCCCCTGCACACAGTATTATCCCCCATAGTGGCCCCTCCACACAGTATTATACCCCATAGTGGCCCCTGCACACAGTATTATGCCCCATAGTGGCCCCTGCACACAGTATTATCCCCCATAGTGGCCCCTGCACACAGTATTATCCCCCATAGTGGCCCCTGCACACAGTATTATGCCCCATAGTGGCCCCTGCACACAGTATTATCCCCCATAGTGGCCCCTGCACACAGTATTATGCCCCATAGTGGCCCCTGCACACAGTATAATCCCCCATAGTGGCCCCTGTACACAGTATTATGCCATATTGTGAACCACCCATGAACAATTATTATACTCTGGGGTCTTTTCAGATCACAGAGTATAATGTTCGGAGACCTAGGGGAAGATACAAACATAAAAAACACTGTTACTTACCTCTCCTGGGCTCTGGCACACTCACTGCTGATTTCGGCTATGTTCAATGATGGACTAGACATCATGTGAGCCAGGCCTGGGTTGTGACACATAATAACGCAGCCCTGGCCCACGTAATGTCTGAGGCATTACCAAACAGGTCCGAAGCCTGCTGAAGTGCAGAAGATGTAAGTAACACTGTTTTTTATGTTCCCTCACATCCCCTGGCCCTCCAATCATTATGCACATAGGTCTGAAAAGACCCCAGAGTATAATGATAGCAGTGTTTGGGGGGTTCGCGGGCCCATGGCCTCACTTACCAATCCCTACTCCTGATCACAGCCGCCTCTGCTTCCCGTGAGCAGGAGCCAGGATCGGTAAGTAAATAGGGTCCGTTACCTGCTGGGGTTACTCCAGTAAATAACGGTCTATGAACATCGACATTTTTTTTCCCACCCTACCTGACCTGTGATTATTATATTCTGGGGCCTGAAACGATGTCAGAATAAAATAATCAACTTTATTTGAATTGTAGATGACAAACTCCTAAATATTTGGAAAATCTGTAATGACCCCAGTTCGAAGCTAACCAATTTGCTCCCCTCTAATCACATGTGTGATTGCTGAGATCAGCGATTGATGTCACCACTTCCATACTGGTGGGATCTGAACAGTCCTGTCCTACTGATGGATCCTCCAAGGTTATGAGGATTTCATTTTTTTTTCTATAGATGATTACATGCACTTAAGGGTGCATTCACACAAAATTGCGGCTGCAAAATAACGCGGCTACGAGACTAACTCCCATTGAAATCAATGGGGACGTATACGGCACTCAAAATCTCACACGGCGTATACGTGCCAGGTCACGCGGCACGTTACTCCGTGTGAATGCACCCTTAGGTTACAAATCGTTTTTGTAATTGATTCTTGTTAACAATTTTGCACCTTACAGTTCTGCATCATGTATGTATTCCAATACATAGCAAGCTGCAAAATGTCATTTGTTAGCAAGTCATTTAGACTGGCTCTCTGATGGCTCGCTCTCTAGACCCTCTCTCTGCCCTTTAGATTTGCGACCAAAATAGTTAAAGTTTGATTTGGTTATACATCAGCTTCATCATTCAGGAGAGAAGAAGCTAGGACACCAATCCTTCAGACAGATTTACTAGGGAATGGCATCCAGCAGCGTCTATGCGGTAGAATGCATGCCTACTGCAGAAAAAAGCAGTGCAAAAATCCTATCCTATCCTACTAATTCCTATCCTACTAATCCTCCTACTAATATTATAAATTGTGTGTTTGTATGTTTGTTACTCAATCACACCAAAACGGCTGAACGGATTTGGACGACATTTGGCACATAGATAGTTTGTAACCTCCATTAACACATAGGCTACTTTTTATCCTGGTAAAAGACATGGCTTCACAACTGTTATGAATTTATATTCACATACTATATTACACTGCTTTTGCTGCCAGGACTATCCGTTAATTAGAGACTGCTGATAAAGCCAGGTCTGCTATCTCTCTTTGAAAACACACAGATAACCCTCAGTGGATTGTGTACACACATTTTGCATATTATCTGATCTGCTCCAGGCACTGCTAACACACTGTATGGGAAAACACTTTAAGGGTCCATTCACACGGAGTAACATGCCACGTGATGTGGCACATATACGGCGTGTGAAACTTTACTTTTTTTTTTTTTTTTTTTTTTGCTTTTTTTGATAGAGTTTGAAAGGACCTCAAGGGCCATCGGGTCCAACCCCCTGCGAGTGCAGGTTTTCCTAAATCATCCCAGCTATATGTTTATCCAGATTCCGCTTGAAGATTTCCATTGATGGAGCACCCACCACCTCTCGTGGCAGCCTATTCCACTCTCTCACTACCCTCACTGTCAGAAAGTTTTTCCTAATGTCTAATCTGTATCTCTTTCCCTTTAGTTTCATCCCATTGCTTCTTGTACTTCCTTGTGCTAATGAGAATAGGGGAGATCCCTCTGCACTGTGACTACCTTTCAGATATTTGTAGACTGCTATTAAATCTCCCCTCAGCCTTCTCTTCTGCAAACTAAACAATCCCAGTTCTTTTAGCCGCTCCTCATAGGACATGGTTTGCAGACCTTCCACCATTTTGGTTGCTCTTCTCTGGACTTTGCACGCTGTAAAAGCTCCCATAGATTTCAATGGGAGCCTGGATTGTATATGCGGCGTAAAATCACGGCCGCAAAATAACGAGGCGTTTACGATCCAGGCTCCCATTGAAATCAATGGGAGCTTTTACGGCGTGCAAAGTCTCACACGCCGTATACGTGCCACATCACGCGGCACGTTACTCCGTGTGAATGGACCCTTAATCCATATTGGCAGTTTGCCAATTTTATACATGCCGGGAAAATAAAAATCTAATTTGTTACAAAATTTTAAAATAACGAGAGCTATGAAGGTAGCCAGAAGTCACAGAGTTCTCCTCAAGCGGAGCTGAGGGGGATCATCGATGCCAACAACACGCTTATTATATGGTGTCCCAGTGAGCTGCTGAGATGCCAGAACAATCTCGGGTACAGCTCGAGGAATGAGTTCAGCGGCAGGCCAGCTTGACAGCTCCCAAAACGCTGGAGCAGGCGGATCATCAACGCCAACAAAATGCTCATTATGTGGCGTTCCAGCGAGCTGCTGAGATGCCGTAACAATCACAGGCACGGTGCAAGAAACAAGTTCAGTGGTGGGCCAGCTCAAGAGCTGCCGAAATGCCGGAGTATGCGGATCATTGACGCCAACATGCTCATTATATGGCATTCCAGCAAGTGCTGCCCAAACAATCACAGGCACGGCGTGAAGAACAAGTTCAGCGGCAAGCCAGCTTGACAACTGCCGAAATGCAGGAGCAGGCCGATCATCAACACTAACAAAACGCTCATTATATGGTGTCCTAGCGAGGTGCTGAGATACTGGAAGAATCACAGGCACAGCGTGAGGAACAAGTTCAGCAGCAGGACACCTTGAGAGTTGCCGAAACGCTGGAGCAGGCAAATCATTGATGGCAGCAATTTGCTGAATATAGGCAGATCATCGACGCCAACAACACACAGATGGAGTCGCGGGCAGAGGCTTAGTTTTTAATAAAAATCTATTGCAAAAATGATGGCTAAATGTGCAAACTGGATTGAGATTCCTTTTGTAAATAATCCCAAGGTTTGCCCACAAGTCATGACATTGATGCCCACTGACCAAGAGGCCAGAAGACACGGGAAAAGCAGGAGTGTAATACTTCACTCTACCTGTGAGGGGCGCTGTTTATGGAAGAAAGCTGTAATATTTTACCAATCAAGGCAAAGCCTGTGTTAGTCTCCATATACAACACCAAGATATCCGATTACACAATTACTAACCGCAAGCGTTTATACAATTCCAAAATCCCAATTTCCTGTCATTTCCCGCCTGCTCCCCCCCATGCCTCGTAACATTATTTACTCACTAATTTTAGCACGCAACACTTTCCAAGTGCACAGATGTTTGCAACTGGGACAAGTCAACATTTTAATAAAGCCCATTTGATGTATTGCTTTCCAGTGTCGGGCCGGTAATAGCATGCAAATTCTAGTCTGTAAATATGGGATGTGCACGTTTCGCCACGCGTTTCACTGCCCCTGGGTCCCTGTTGGTGCGGAGATGATAGAGGGATATAGCCTGGAGGAGAACAGGTTGTCAGATAATTAAGTAACTTCAGATTAAGGGAGCGTGACCTTAAGGTTTTGGCTGACAAGTAACCTTAAAGTAAGATAATACCTATGGCGTTCTATTATGGCTACTACTGTACGTGCACTAGTTAAAGGGATCCGCCACCTCTCCTGACATGTGTGTTTTACTAAATACATCTCTCGTTCAATAACAATTCCGGAACCTCCTTTCTTAGAACTCTGCGCCTTGTCGTTCCTCTGTTATTCCACCTGGAAATGTATGAATAATTACAAGTGGGTGCTGCCATTTCCCTTGTTTAAGGGGTGTGTCCTTATACAGTCTAATATGGTTAGCAATGATTGGACAATGTGATAGAGTGTAGGGACACCCCCCCCCCCCCCAATGGGTAACACGCAGCTGTCAAGTCATTCAGAAATTTCTAGGAGGAACAACAGAGGAACGGCACTGTGCATGTCCGTCGCCACTTTCCTGTGGCCTCTCCCATTCAGCCACAGGAAAATGGCAGCGGACATGCCCAGTTGGCGCTTTTTGAAGAAGACGAGACAGGACTATGATAGAATCCCTTTAATGCATGTGATTGCTAATGTCTGGAGGACCTGCTGTGTAAGGACTACTGTCTGGAGGACCTACTGTGTGAGAATTGCTGCCTGGAGGACCTGCTGTGTGAGAATTACTGCCTGGAGGACCTGCTGTGTGAGAATTACTGCCTGGAGGACCTGCTGTGTGAGAATTACTGCCTGGAGGACCTGCTGTGTGAGAACTACCGCCTGGAGGACCTGCTGTGTGTGAACTACCGCCTGGAGGACCTGCTGTGTGAGAACTACCACCTGGAGGACCTGCTGTGTGAGAACTACCGCCTGGAGGACCTGCTGTGTGTGAACTACCGCCTGGAGGACCTGCTGTGCGTGAATTACCGCCTGGAGGACCCGCTGTGCGTGAACTACCGCCTGGAGGACCTGCTGTGTGTGAACTACCGCCTGGAGGACGTGCTGTGCATGAACTACCGCCTGGAGGACCTGCTGTGCATGAACTATCGCCTGGAGGACCTGCTGTGTGAGAACTACCACCTGGAGGACCTGCTGTGCATGAACTACCGCCTGGAGGATCTTCTGTGTGAGAACTACCGCCTGGAGGATCTGCTGTGTGAGAACTACCGCCTGGAGGACCTGCTGTGTGTGAACTACCGCCTGGAGGACCTGCTGTGCGTGAATTACCGCCTGGAGGACCTGCTGTGCGTGAATTACCGCCTGGAGGACCCGCTGTGCGTGAACTACCGCCTGGAGGATCTGCTGTGTGTGAACTACCGCCTGGAGGACGTGCTGTGCATGAACTACCGCCTGGAGGACCTGCTGTGCGTGAACTACCGCCTGGAGGACCTGCTGTGCATGAACTACCACCTGGAGGACCTGCTGTGTGAGAACTACCGCCTGGAGGACCTGCTGTGTGAGAACTACCACCTGGAGGACCTGCTGTGTGAGAACTACCACCTGGAGGACCTGCTGTGTGAGAACTACCGCCTGGAGGATCTGTTCTGTAAGTGCTAATACATAGAAGACATGTCTTGTGAGTACTAAAAGTACTAATGTCTGGAGGATCTGCTGTATGAGTTAATATCTACAAGACTTGCTTTGCCAGTGATAATGCCCACTAGACTTGCTTTGTGATTACTAATGCCAAGAAAATCTGCTGTGCTAGTGTTAAAGCCTGGGCTTTGAGAATGCTAAAACCTGGAGGACCTACTCAATGCCTAGAAAACCTGCTCTGTGAGTATTAATGCTGGGCTTTGTGAGTGTTAATACTGAGGACGTGAGTTCTAATTGCTGGAGGACCTGCTATGTGAGTACTAATATCTGGAGGACCTGCTTTGTGAGTGCTGATCCCTACAAGGCTTGCTTTGTGAATCCAGAAGCCTGGAGGACTTGTTGTGTGAGTACTAATACCTGGAGGTCCTGCTGTGTCAGAACTAATACCTGTAGGACCTGCTATGTGACTACTAATACCTGGAGGACCTGCTATGTGACTACTAATACCTGGAGGACCTGCTGTGTGACTACTAATACCTGTAGGACCTGCTATGTGACTACTAATACCTGTAGGACCTGCTATGTGACTACTAATACCTGTAGGACCTGCTATGTGACTACTAATACCTGTAGGACCTGCTATGTGACTACTAATACCTGTAGGACCTGCTATGTGACTACTAATACCTGGAGGACCTGCTATGTGACTACTAATACCTGGAGGACCTGCTATGTGACTACTAATACCTGGAGGACCTGCTATGTGACTACTAATACCTGGAGGACCTGCTATGTGACTACTAATACCTGGAGGACCTGCTATGTGACTACTAATACCTGTAGGACCTGCTGTGTGACTACTAATACCTGTAGGACCTGCTATGTGACTACTAATACCTGTAGGACCTGCTATGTGACTACTAATACCTGTAGGACCTGCTATGTGACTACTAATACCTGTAGGACCTGCTATGTGACTACTAATACCTGGAGGACCTGCTATGTGACTACTAATACCTGGAGGACCTGCTATGTGACTACTAATACCTGGAGGACCTGCTATGTGACTACTAATACCTGGAGGACCTGCTATGTGACTACTAATACCTGTAGGACCTGCTATGTGACTACTAATACCTGTAGGACCTGCTATGTGACTACTAATACCTGGAGGACCTGCTGTGTGACTACTAATACCTGGAGGACCTGCTGTGTGACTACTAATACCTGTAGGACCTGCTATGTGACTACTAATACCTGTAGGACCTGCTATGTGACTACTAATACCTGTAGGACCTGCTATGTGACTACTAATACCTGTAGGACCTGCTATGTGACTACTAATACCTGTAGGACCTGCTATGTGACTACTAATACCTGGAGGACCTGCTATGTGACTACTAATACCTGGAGGACCTGCTATGTGACTACTAATACCTGGAGGACCTGCTATGTGACTACTAATACCTGGAGGACCTGCTATGTGACTACTAATACCTGGAGGACCTGCTATGTGACTACTAATACCTGTAGGACCTGCTGTGTGACTACTAATACCTGTAGGACCTGCTATGTGACTACTAATACCTGTAGGACCTGCTATGTGACTACTAATACCTGTAGGACCTGCTATGTGACTACTAATACCTGGAGGACCTGCTATGTGACTACTAATACCTGGAGGACCTGCTATGTGACTACTAATACCTGGAGGACCTGCTATGTGACTACTAATACCTGGAGGACCTGCTATGTGACTACTAATACCTGGAGGACCTGCTATGTGACTACTAATACCTGTAGGACCTGCTATGTGACTACTAATACCTGTAGGACCTGCTATGTGACTACTAATACCTGTAGGACCTGCTATGTGACTACTAATACCTGGAGGACCTGCTATGTGACTACTAATACCTGGAGGACCTGCTATGTGACTACTAATACCTGGAGGACCTGCTATGTGACTACTAATACCTGGAGGACCTGCTATGTGAGTGCTGATGCCTACAAGACTTGCTCTGTGAGTCTTGGAGGACTTGTTGTGTAGGACCTGGTACAGTCAGCAACTGAGAAAGGTTTTGGAGTCTGTTTGATGCTGTGTAATACAAAATGAAGAATACTACAACCTAGCGGGCTAGCCGGCAGACTGTAAGAGATGGTGAGAGTCTTGGCTTGAATGAATGTGGAGTTCTTGCAGTGCACAAAGGATCTTTGGCATTTCCCCATCTAAATGTTCCCATGGCAGAAGACTACAAACAACCTAAGTAGTCTGATCGTGCATATTGCTTAGATACCTAAAGACAACTAAAGAGAGTGAGTGAGAGTGACTGCAGGATTCCTCTACACAGGGTTCCTTTATTATCTGCTAATATAGAGACACATACAGTGCCTACAAGTAGTATTCAACCCCCTGCAGATTTAGCAGGTTTGATAAGATGCAAATAAGTTAGAGCCTTCAAACTAGAGCAGGATTTATTAACAGATGCATAAATCTTACAAACCAAAAAGTTATGTTGCTCAGTTAAATTTTAATAAATTTTAAACATAAAAGTGTGGGTCAATTATTATTCAACCCCTAGGTTTAATATTTTGTGGAATAACCCTTGTTTGCAATTTCAGCTAATAATCGTCTTTTATAAGACCTGATCAGGCTGGCACAGGTCTCTGGAGTTATCTTGGCCCACTCCTCCATGCAGATCTTCTCCAAGTTATCTAGGTTCTTTGGGTGTCTCATGTGGACTTTAATCTTGAGCTCCTTCCACAAGTTTTCAATTGGGTTAAGGTCAGGAGACTGACTAGGCCACTGCAACACCTTGATTTTTTCCCTCTTGAACCAGGCCTTGGTTTTCTTGGCTGTGTGCTTTGGGTCGCTGTCTTGTTGGAAGATGAAATGACGACCCATCTTAAGATCCTTGATGGAGGAGCGGAGGTTCTTGGCCAGAATCTCCAGGTAGGCCGTGCTATCCATCTTCCCATGGATGCGGACCAGATGGCCAGGCCCCTTGGCTGAGAAGCAGCCCCACAGCATGATGCTGCCACCACCATGCTTGACTGTAGGGATGGTATTCTTGGGGTTGTATGCAGTGCCATCCAGTCTCCAAACGTCACGTGTGTGGTTGGCACCAAAGATCTCGATCTTGGTCTCATCAGACCAGAGAACCTTGAACCAGTCTGTCTTAGAGTCCTCCAAGTGATCATGAGCAAACTGTAGACGAGCCTTGACATGACGCTTTGAAAGTAAAGGTACCTTACGGGCTCGTCTGGAACGGAGACCATTGCGGTGGAGTACATTACTTATGGTATTGACTGAAACCAATGTCCCCACTGCCATGAGATCTTCCCGGAGCTCCTTCCTTGTTGTCCTTGGGTTAGCCTTGACTCTTCGGACAAGCCTGGCCTCGGCACAGGAGGAAACTTTCAAAGGCTGTCCAGGCCGTGGAAGGCTAACAGTAGTTCCATAAGCCTTCCACTTCCGGATGATGCTCCCAACAGTGGAGACAGGTAGGCCCAACTCCTTGGAAAGGGTTTTGTACCCCTTGCCAGCCTTGTGACCCTCCACGATCTTGTCTCTGATGGCCTTGGAATGCTCCTTTGTCTTTCCCATGTTGACCATGTATGAGTGCTGTTCACAAGTTTGGGGAGGGTCTTAAATAGTCAGAAAAGGCTGGAAAAAGAGATAATTAATCCAAACATGTGAAGCTCATTGTTCTTTGTGCCTGAACTACTTCTTAATACTTTAGGGGAACCAAACAGAATTCTGGTGGTTTGAGGGGTTGAATAATAAATGACCCTCTGAATAAACTTTTCACAATTAAAAAAAAAAATTAAACAAAGAAATAACATTCTTTTTTGCTGCAGAGCATTTCACACTTCCAGGCTGATCTACAGTCCAAATGTCACAATGCCAAGTTACTTCCGAATGTGTAAACCTGCTAAATCTGCAGGGGGTTGAATACTACTTGTAGGCACTGTAGGTCTGCATAGGAGCTGTATACACAAAACGGCAGCAGATTTATTGAAACCTGTATGCAAAATTTGTATCGAAATAACAGAAAGGGTTGCAAACTTGGACCTTCTCTTTAAGACATTGATACTAATAAACGTTCTTGGCCGAGGAACCGTTGCGATCCTGTATTGGCCGCACAAACGCAGCTTTGAGAACATTAGAGACCATTAGAGCTGCTTTGGCCAGGAATTGTCCTGCACTGATCCCGGCACAGAGGTTTCGTTTCGATGGCGCTGTTTATCTGTTTTTTCCAGCTGCTTGGAGCATTTAACTGATTAAATCACATTTATCTCCCTCGAAACACCTGGGACTCCCGATAGGAGCGAGATACGGATCAATGACCAAATGACGCAGTTGTCAAGTGTTTACAAGCACATGGGCCAAATATTTTACATTTGTCATCCACCTGAGCCCCGCCGCCGACAAGAACAATGCATCATGGAGGAGAATTAAAGGGACATCAACAACATATTCGGGAGAATGTGGAGATTATTCATGAAGAGTCATCTAATCTGATGATATAGAACTCAAGGGGAAGGCTAAGAACATTTCTTTGTAGAATGGAAAATATAAAGGTGATCTTTCACTCTGGGATTTGGAATCTGTTTTTGATTCATTCGGTCTGAGCCCAGCAACAATCACTGATCGTACAGGAAGTGCCCCAAAGGGATTGCCGATACCTGTGACCAATGTCATTACAATGAATCAGCTGAGCCAAAAATAATGGTTCTCTAAGTGAAGTTGTATGTGGAATTGCAGCTTTGACCCTTTCACTTTAATTTACCTAAACTGCAGTACCAGACGTAACCCATAGATAGGGGTGGAGCTGTTTTTGGAAGAAAGTAGTCAGGAATGGACCTGAGGGTGGAGGACAATGGTAAGGAATACCCAAGAGACGCAGTGTAAAGACAAAGTGTAACGTCAGGGGTCAGCAGCGATCTGTACACATCAAGATCAAGTTCAGGTCAAGACCAGAAAGAGGAACACTTGGACAAAGCCCTTAGGACTGACCCTAAGCCAAACCGGACAAAGTGGGTCCACAATCATCACATCTGTCCATGTCCTGAAGCCACATGCTGATGGCGGTCATTGAATATTGGAGACGCATTCTATCACATCCATATGTTACTCAGCATGAGCAGGAGAATCAGAATAGATTCATACAACACACGTCACATAGTATACCACATTGTCTGCTGATAGATTCATACGATATACATGTAACATAATATAATATGCTACATTGTCTGCTGATAGAGTCATACGATATACATGTCACATAATCCTATTAATATTATAAATGTGAAAGTTTGTGGGTTTGTGTGTTTGGATGTTTGTTCCTCAATCACGCAAAACCCGCTCGACCGATTTGGCTGAAAGTTTCCACAAACATAGTCACTACACCCGATTGCGCAATAGGCTACTTTTCGTCGCAATAGCGCACATACGTTTGTGCCAGGACCCTTACAAAACCCGAACTCACACCACCATCTCTGCAATCTCACACACTTTGGACCATAGCAAGCCACAAAATTCATATTGCCCTCTACAGCCTCGCCCCTAACCCCACACAATCACATATACATATACTTTACCACTTTGCCCCTCAACTTACCGATACTCCAGGAGGCTCTCTTTAACGACCCCCACCGCTCTGACAGTCCGCGACACCGCCCACCCATGTCAATACCCCTAGGCGGTCTAATAAATGCAAAAAAAAAAAAAAAAGGAAAAAATAAAAATAAAAAAAAATAAAAAGTATTACAAATTCAAATCCCCCCCCCCCCCCTTTCCCTAGAACACATATAAAAGTAGTTAAATACTGTGAAACACATACATGTTAGGTATCCCCGTGTCCGAAATCGCCCGCTCTACAAAGCTATACAAATATTTCGCCTGGACGTTTAACGCCATAGCGGCAAAAATAATGAAAAGTCCAAAACCGCTGTTTTTTCACTATTTTCATTATCATACAAATATCAATCAAAAGTGATCAAACCAATAGCATTTCCCGAAAATGCAACAACTACAAACTACACCCGGCCCTGCAAAAAAACACATCCCCGGACACAGACAAATAAAAAAGTGACTGCTGTCAGAATATGGCGACTTTTACAAACAAAAAAATGTCAACACACTACTGGCAGAAAATACCAAATCATACAATGTCGTATATCGAAGTATATTAACTTCAAAGACTTCTGTCCCAAAGTCACTATGTACAGATTATACCAACACCGTATATATAGCAGCTCAAATACAAATTACATTCAACACAAAAGTCTCATGTATTCTCAGAATTACAAAAACAAGATACACAGTTACATTTCATATCCCATACCTTATACACAGTACGAAAACCTTACCCGCCCCTGTATATACCCACTGCTACAATCACCGCAGACGAAGTCGCAGGTACCAGCTAGTACTATAATATCCCACCTTGTCTGCTGATAGACTCATACGACATACATGTCACCTAATAATATAATATCCCACATTGCTGATAGACTCATACAACATACATGTCACACAATATAACATACTATATTACATATATACATACTATATAATAGCGCTGTAATATGGCATCTGGAAAAAGATTTCAGAACATTCCCTTCAAGAGCTTTTCCTGGAAATTGATAAATCACTGCCATTGCTAAACGTAGAAGAATATGGTAAATAGTTCATGGTAAGATCCCAGGAGGCCCCGCTATATCACATACTATTCTGTGTGCGAGCGCCGCCATGAATACTATACACACTATATAGAAAATCCCCCGGGGGTTTTACCTGAACTACTTACCATATTGTTTTACGTCTAACAATGTCAGTGATTTATCAATGTTAAGAGAACCTGTCAGTGTGAGAATGCTATTGAGAATGCCGGCAGCATGTGATAGGGCAGGGGGGCCCGGCACACTGATATATGGCAAGGCTGGAATAGACTGTATACAACTTGTATTTTACTGATCTAAAACCTAAATCACAAATGAGATTCCAGGAATAGGAAGAGTGTAAGGTAAATAAAACTGACATACAGGGCACGGGGGAAGGGGTGAGCGGCATTACTAGTATATAGGGAGGCAAGGTGTAAAGTACAATGCCAAGTGTCAGATGGAGGGGTGTAATGTACAATGCCAAGTGTCAGATGGAGGGGTGTAAAGTACAATGCCAAGTGTCAGATGGAGGGGTGTAATGTACAATGCCGAGTGTCAGATGGAGGGGTGTAATGTACAATGCCGAGTGTCAGATGGAGGGGTGTAATGTACAATGCCAAGTGTCAGATGGAGGGATGTAATGTACAATGCCAAGTGTCAGATGGAGGAGTGTAATGTACAATGCAGAGTGTCAGATGGAGGGGTGTAATGTACAATGCCAAGTGTCAGATGGAGGGATGTAATGTACAATGCCAAGTGTCAGATGGAGGAGTGTAATGTACAATGCAGAGTGTCAGATGGAGGGATGTAATGTACAATGCCAAGTGTCAGATGGAGGAGTGTAATGTACAATGCTAAGTGTCAGATGGAGGGATGTAATGTACAATGCCAAGCGTCAGATGGAGGAGTGTAATGTACAATGCCAAGTGTCAGATGGAGGGGTGTAATGTACAATGCCAAGTGTCAGATGGAGGAGTGTAATGTACAATGCCAAGCGTCAGATGGAGGAGTGTAATGTACAATGCCAAGTGTCAGATGGAGGAGTGTAATGTACAATGCCAAGTGTCAGATGAAGGAGTGTAATGTACAATGCCAAGCGTCAGATGGAGGAGTGTAATGTACAATGCCAAGCGTCAGATGGAGGAGTGTAATGTACAATGCCAAGTGTCAGATGGAGGGGTGTAATGTACAATGCCAAGCGTCAGATGGAGGAGTGTAATGTACAATGCCAAGTGTCAGATGGAGGGGTGTAATGTACAATGCCAAGCGTCAGATGGAGGAGTGTAATGTACAATGCCAAGTGTCAGATGGAGGGGTGTAATGTACAATGCCAAGTGTCAGATGGAGGAGTGTAATGTACAATGCCAAGTGTCAGATGAAGGAGTGTAATGTACAATGCCAAGCGTCAGATGGAGGAGTGTAATGTACAATGCCAAGTGTCAGATGGAGGGGTGTAATGTACAATGCCAAGCGTCAGATGGAGGAGTGTAATGTACAATGCCAAGTGTCAGATGGAGGGGTGTAATGTACAATGCCAAGCGTCAGATGGAGGAGTGTAATGTACAATGCCAAGCGTCAGATGGAGGAGTGTAATGTACAATGCCAAGTGTCAGATGGAGGGGTGTAATGTACAATGCCAAGCGTCAGATGGAGGAGTGTAATGTACAATGCCAAGCGTCAGATGGAGGAGTGTAATGTACAATGCCAAGTGTCAGATGGAGGGGTGTAATGTACAATGCCAAGTGTCAGATGGAGGGGTGTAATGTACAATGCAGAGTGTCAGATGGAGGGGTGTAATGTACAATGCCAAGTGTCAGATGGAGGGGTGTAAAGTACAATGCCAAGTGTCAGATGGAGGAGTGTAATGTACAATGCCGAGTGTCAGATGGAGGGGTGTAATGTACAATGCCAAGCGTCAGATGGAGGAGTGTAATGTACAATGCCAAGTGTCAGATGGAGGAGTGTAATGTACAATGCCAAGCGTCAGATGGAGGAGTGTAATGTACAATGCCAAGCGTCAGATGGAGGAGTGTAATGTACAATGCCAAGTGTCAGATGGAGGGGTGTAATGTACAATGCCAAGTGTCAGATGGAGGGGTGTAATGTACAATGCAGAGTGTCAGATGGAGGGGTGTAATGTACAATGCCAAGTGTCAGATGGAGGGGTGTAAAGTACAATGCCAAGTGTCAGATGGAGGAGTGTAATGTACAATGCCGAGTGTCAGATGGAGGGGTGTAATGTACAATGCCAAGCGTCAGATGGAGGAGTGTAATGTACAATGCCAAGTGTCAGATGGAGGGGTGTAATGTACAATGCCAAGTGTCAGATGGAGGGGTGTAATGTACAATGCCGAGCGTCAGATGGAGGGGTGTAATGTACAATGCCAAGTGTCAGATGAAGGGGTGTAATGTACAATGCCGAATGTCAGATGGAGGGGTGTAATGTACAATGCCAAGCGTCAGATGGAGGAGTGTAATGTACAATGCCAAGCGTCAGATGGAGGGGTGTAATGTACAATGCCAAGTGTCATATGGAGGAGTGTAATGTACAATACCAAGTGTCAGATGGAGGGGTGTAATGTACAATGCCAAGTGTCAGATGGAGGGGTGTAATGTACAATGCCAAGTGTCAGATGAAGGGGTGTAATGTACAATGCCGAATGTCAGATGGAGGGGTGTAATGTACAATGCCAAGCGTCAGATGGAGGAGTGTAATGTACAATGCCAAGCGTCAGATGGAGGGGTGTAATGTACAATGCCAAGTGTCAGATGGAGGGATGTAATGTACAATGCCAAGTGTCAGATGAAAGGGTGTAATGTACAATGCCAAATGTCAGATGGAGGGGTGTAATGTACAATACCAAGCGTCAGATGGAGGAGTGTAATGTACAATGCCAAGCGTCAGATGGAGGGGTGTAATGTACAATGCCAAGTGTCAGATGGAGGGGTGTAGTGTACAATGCCAAGTGTCAGATGGAGGGGTGTAATGTACAATGCCAAGTGTCAGATGGAGGGGTGTAATGTACTATGCCAAGTGTCAGATGGAGGGGTGTAATGTACAATGCCAAGTGTCAGATGAAGGGGTGTAATGTACAATGCCGAATGTCAGATGGAGGGGTGTAATGTACAATGCCAAGCGTCAGATGGAGGAGTGTAATGTACAATGCCGAATGTCAGATGGAGGGGTGTAATGTACAATGCCAAGTGTCAGATGGAGGGGTGTAATGTACAATGCCAAGTGTCAGATGGAGGGGAGTAATGTACTATGCCAAGTGTCAGATGGAGGGATGTAATGTACTATGCCAAGTGTCAGATGGAGGGGTGTAATGTACAATGCCAAGTGTCAGATGGAGGGGTGTAATGTACAATGCCAAGTGTCAGATGGAGGGGTGTAATGTACAATGCCAAGTGTCAGATGAAGGGGTGTAATGTACAATGCCGAATGTCAGATGGAGGGGTGTAATGTACAATGCCAAGCGTCAGATGGAGGAGTGTAATGTACAATGCCGAATGTCAGATGGAGGGGTGTAATGTACAATGCCAAGTGTCAGATGGAGGGGTGTAATGTACTATGCCAAGTGTCAGATGGAGGGGTGTAATGTACAATGCCAAGTGTCAGATGGAGGGGTGTAATGTACAATGCCAAGTGTCAGATGGAGGGGTGTAATGTACAATGCCAAGTGTCAGATGGAGGGGTGTAATGTACAATGCCAAGTGTCAGATGGAGGGATGTAATGTACTATGCCAAGTGTCAGATGGAGGGATGTAATGTACTATGCCAAGTGTCAGATGGAGGGGTGTAATGTACAATGCCAAGTGTCAGATGGAGGGGTGTAATGTACTATGCCAAGTGTCAGATGGAGGGATGTAATGTACTAT
This sequence comes from Leptodactylus fuscus, assembly GCF_031893055.1. Lineage (NCBI taxonomy): Eukaryota > Metazoa > Chordata > Amphibia > Anura > Leptodactylidae > Leptodactylus > Leptodactylus fuscus. The sequence goes on along the minus strand of NC_134265.1, from coordinate 20,195,777 downwards.
GCCAAGTGTCAGATGGAGGGGTGTAATGTACAATGCCAAGTGTCAGATGGAGGGGTGTAATGTACAATGCTAAGTGTCAGATGGAGGGGTGTAATGTACAATGCTAAGTGTCAGATGGAGGCGTAATGTACAATGCCAAGTGTCAGATGGAAGGGTGTAATGTACAATGCTAAGTGTCAGATGGAGGGGTGTAATGTACAATGCCAAGTGTCAGATGGAGGGGTGTAATGTACAATGCTAAGTGTCAGATGGAGGGGTGTAATGCACAATGCCAAGTGTCAGATGGAGGGGTGTAATGTACAATGCCAAGCGTCAGATGGAGGGGTGTAATGTACAATGCTAAGTGTCAGATGGAGGAGTGTAATGTACAATGCCAAGTGTCATATGGAGGGGTGTAATGTACTATGCCAAGTGTCAGATGGAGGGATGTAATGTACAATGCCAAGTGTCAGATGGAGGGGTGTAATGTACAATGCCGAGTGTCAGATGGAGGTGTGTAATTTACAATGCCAAGTGTCAGATGGAGGGGTGTAATGTACAATGATAAGTGTCAGATGGAGGGGTGTAATGTACAATGCTAAGTGTCAGATGGCGGGGTGTAATGTACAATGCCAAGTGTCAGATGGAGGGGTGTAATGTACAATACCAAGTGTCAGATGAAGGGGTGTAATGTACAATGCCAAGTGTCAGATGGAAGGGTGTAATGTACAATGCTAAGTGTCAGATGGAGGGGTGTAATGTACAATGCCAAGTGTCAGATGGAGGGGTGTAATGTACAATGCTAAGTGTCAGATGGAGGGGTGTAATGTACAATGCCAAGTGTCAGATGGAGGGGTGTAATGTACAATGCCAAGCGTCAGATGGAGGGGTGTAATGTACAATGCTAAGTGTCAGATGGAGGAGTGTAATGTACAATGCCAAGTGTCATATGGAGGGGTGTAATGTACTATGCCAAGTGTCAGATGGAGGGATGTAATGTACTATGCCAAGTGTCAGATGGAGGTGTGTAATTTACAATGCCAAGTGTCAGATGGAGGGGTGTAATGTACAATGATAAGTGTCAGATGGAGGAGTGTAATGTACAATGCCAAGTGTCAGATGGAGGGGTGTAATGTACAATGATAAGTGTCAGATGGAGGGATGCAATGTACAATGCCAAGTGTCAGATGGAGGGGTGTAATGTACAATGATAAGTGTCAGATGGAGGGGTGTAATGTACAATGCTAAGTGTCAGATGGCGGGGTGTAATGTACAATACCAAGTGTCAGATGAAGGGGTGTAATGTACAATGCCAAGTGTCAGATGGAGGGGTGTAAAGTACAATGCCAAGTGTCAGATGGAGGAGTGTAATGTACAATGCCAAGTGTCAGATGGAGGAGTGTAATGTACAATACCTAATGTCAGATGGAGGGGTGTAATGTACAATGCCAAGTGTCAGATGAAGGGCTGTAATGTACAATGCCAAGTGTCAGATGGAGGGGTGTAATGTACAATGCCAAGTGTCAGATGGAGGGATGTAATGTACAATGCCAAGTGTCAGATGGAGGGGTGTAATGTACAATGCCAAGTGTCAGATGAAGGGGTGTAATGTACAATGCCAAGTGTCAGATGGAGGGGTGTAATGTACAATGCCAAGTGTCAGATGGAGGGATGTAATGTACAATGCCAAGTGTCAGATGGAGGGGTGTAATGTACAATGCCAAGTGTCAGATGGAGGGGTGTAATGTACAATGCCAAGTGTCAGATGGAGGAGTGTAATGTACAATACCTAATGTCAGATGGAGGGGTGTAATGTACAATGCCAAGTGTCAGATGGAGGGATGTAATGTACAATGCCAAGTGTCAGATGGAGGGGTGTAATGTACAATGCCAAGTGTCAGATGGAGGGATGTAATGTACAATGCCAAGTGTCAGATGGAGGGATGTAATGTACAATGCTAAGTGTCAGATGGAGGAGTGTAATGTACAATGCCAAGTGTCAGATGGAGGGATGTAATGTACAATGCCAAGTGTCATATGGAGGGGTGTAATGTACAATGCCAAGTGTCATATGGAGGGGTGTAATGTACTATGCCAAGTGTCAGATGGAGGGATGTAATGTACTATGCCAAGTGTCAGATGGAGGTGTGTAATTTACAATGCCAAGTGTCAGATGGAGGGGTATAATGTACAATGATAAGTGTCAGATGGAGGGGTGTAATGTACAATGCCAAGTGTCAGATGGAGGGGTGTAATGTACAATACCAAGTGTCAGATGAAGGGGTGTAATGTACAATGCCAAGTGTCAGATGGAGGGGTGTAATGTACAATGCCAAGTGTCAGATGGAGGGATGTAATGTACAATGCCAAGTGTCAGATGGAGGGGTGTAATGTACAATGCCAAGTGTCAGATGGAGGGATGTAATGTACAATGCCAAGTGTCAGATGGAGGGGTGTAATGTACAATGCCAAGTGTCAGATGGAGGGATGTAATGTACAATGCCAAGTGTCAGATGGAGGGGTGTAATGTACAATGCCAAGTGTCAGATGGAGGGGTGTAATGTACAATGCCAAGTGTCAGATGGAGGAGTGTAATGTACAATACCTAATGTCAGATGGAGGGGTGTAATGTACAATGCCAAGTGTCAGATGGAGGGATGTAATGTACAATGCCAAGTGTCAGATGGAGGGGTGTAATGTACAATGCCAAGTGTCAGATGGAGGGATGTAATGTACAATGCTAAGTGTCAGATGGAGGAGTGTAATGTACAATGCCAAGTGTCAGATGGAGGGATGTAATGTACAATGCCAAGTGTCATATGGAGGAGTGTAATGTACAATGCCAAGTGTCAGATGGAGGGGTGTAATGTGCAATGCCAAGTGTCAGATGGAGGGATGCAATGTACAATGCCAAGTATCATATGGAGGAGTGTAATGTACAATGCCAAGTGTCAGATGGAGGGGTGTAATGTACAATACCAAGTGTCAGATGGAGGGGTGTAATGTGCAATGCCAAGTGTCAGACGGAGGGATGTTATGTACAATGCCAAGTGTCATATGGAGGAGTGTAATGTACAATGCCAAGTGTCAGATGGAGGGGTGTAATGTACAATACCAAGTGTCAGATGGAGGGGTGTAATGTGCAATGCCAAGTGTCAGATGGAGGGATGTAATGTACAATGCCAAGTATCATATGGAGGAGTGTAATGTACAATGCCAAGTGTCAGATGGAGGGGTGTAATGTACAATACCAAGTGTCAGATGGAGGGGTGTAATGTACAATGCCAATTGTCAGATGGAGGGGTGTAATGTACAATGCCAAGTGTCAGATGGAGGGGTGTAATGTACAATGCCAAGTGTCAGATGGAGGGATGTAATGTACAATGCCAAGTGTCAGATGGAGGGGTGTAATGTACAATGCCAAGTGTCAGATGGAGTGGTGTAATGTACAATTCTAAGTGTCATATGGAGGGGTGTAATGTTCAATGCAAGAGTCAGATGGAGGGATGTAATGTACAATGCTAAGTGTCATATGGAGGGGTGTAATGTTCAATGCCGAGTGTCAGATGGAGGGGTGTAATTTACAATGCCAAGTGTCAGATGGAGGGGTGTAATGTACAATGCTGTTAGAGTTGTCAGGTATCTTACCCCAGTAAGATACCCCTAGTATTAATAATTCACTTTATCTGCCTGCCATCATACGCATCATATGTTCTGACTTAAAACATGAACAAAATATTGAATAAGAAATCAGATAATCTCTGAGACTCATGATTGAGGAATCGGCTGCAATGTGAGGCTTGAATCCAGGCCGGCTTTCCTCCAGTTTAACTGAGGTGGATATGCTCAGCTGGACCCGGAATGGACCATTGAACTGCGGATCCACCAAGGATCTCCTGATGTGTCGCCTCACAGTAACCCAATCTCCAGGCTGTAGAGAATGAGTCTCCTCCAATGAGTCAGGATCTGGAATAGAGCTGAGACCATGGTTAGGAATCTATGGGAGATTCTTATGCATATCCCTACATATTCTGCCATATCAGAATGTCTGATTTTGAAGCTATCGTGGAAAATTAAAATCAATCTTTGGGTTTTTTGTTTTAAGTTCCTTCCACTGACTTAGAATCTGGAGGGAAGGGAAACTGAAAATATACATTAATCATATGCTATTAATGATTCATCACAGTCAGAACATCAGACTACATCTAGGACAATTATGAACAATACAATCCAAATCTAGGGCTAAGGCTAATTTCTCCTGTCATGAATGTAGGATATATATAGCTACAGAGAATACAAATGCATCAACCAATAAATACTTCCCAATACTCTGGGAACAGTATGGGGGTAAGATACACTTGTTATATCCCCATAGTATACATTTTCTTATTACCCGTATGGTAAGTTCCATTATCACTTTGATGGTCTCAGGGATCTTACTTACACTACATCAGTCCCGTTTGTGGTGGTTTTCTTCACCAGATATGCCCCAAGCCATCCTGAAGGGAAACAACTACACACAAGCACATACCCATACCATATCACCTTTAGTAACTGTATATACTCAACCTGCAATCCCTGGAACAGGTACAAGGGCTTCAGGCCTGACTCTTGGACCTAACACATGCCATGCGGCTTACATATATATCTGACCGTAGTGATGCTAGACCCTGCAGCTGCCCATCCTCCGCTCACCAGGTCACACATGGCTACGACTAAACAGTGCACTTAATGCTGCTTATACCATCAATGGGGACAATGCTGTCAGTAAAGATACTCTCTTACCACCGGACACCAGGACTTGTACATCCTCTTTCCAACTCTCCTTTCCTCCTGGACCGTTCTCGGTGCATCAGTGTCGTAAAACCTGAAAAGAGAGCTTAAAACGTTTTGGGTCTAGCATGATGACCTCTTATCAGTAAAACATGTCCCCTAGGCTTGTGCAACTGGGCTAATGGCAATGTCTGCCCACGTGCTACCTCTACTTTCTTTCCTATCAGCCTTGGTGTGTGCCATGACTTCCAACTATACCCACCTGTGTGGGGGCAGCAGCAGAGTCTCCATCACTACCTGAACAGCCTAGAAATCCTTTTAGGCTTAACATTAAGCATACTGAAAGTTCTCGCTCTCCAGATCGGACCATAGTCCCACTATATCAAACACCTACCCTCAGGCATTGTACCATGTTCAAGCGATGGCTTCAAGTTCAGCTAAGACCCTTGGAGTCTCATAATAGGTCTCCGGTCTCCTTACGCTTGGTTTACCTCATATACGGTGACTGTGGCATATCTGATACAGGATCCACCATCTTTCCCAAATCCAAGACCATCTATAATAGAACTCAATAAAAAAAAATTATCAATAGACTCAATAGATTCATTTAGATTAAATTTTCTTAAGTTGTCTTAGTCTTCCTCACTCCCCCCTTGAAGCTGTTGATAACCAAACGCAGTTATGAACTTTATTACACTTCAATTTACGTGGACTGGACCTGAGAAAAATAACCTTTAATTACAATTCAATATTCATTAGCAATGGCTCTTATGATTTCCTATCTTTTTTTCCTTAAATCACTTCATGTTCTGTGAGAGAGGCATATAGATTCTCTACAAGGTCAAAGCTAGACATCACAAGAAGAGCCAGTTGTGATCTTATCATGCTGCAGCTCACATAGCTTCCTATCCCACTCATAGCTGAGGCTGGGTTTCCCCCCCTGTATCTCATAGCTGTGTCCTGTGTAGGACTACAGACCTCAGCAATCTCTCTTAAAGAAACAGAAACACATTTATACAATCTCATAATATCAATGCAGCAAGGTTAGGTAAATATTCACAATATACATATATCAGCAAAGTAAGCAGAAACATCAACTGAAAGGTCAGATCAATCTCCTGATCACACAACAAAATCATACACAAAACATTACACAGCAGATATGGGAGTGACTTCTAATTCACTGACATGCACACACATATTCAATTCAGATACCTTACTGAGTTTCTAAGTTTCAATAACGGTTTTCCTACAATGGGGACAATCCTATTATGTGCATATTATCACATCACTTTATGTTTCAACATTCTGAGTTCCATCTTTTTGACATTCTAAACTTAGGCAAAATACTTAAACCTCCTGTTCATGATTGGGTATTTCTAAGGCTGTTGCTAACACAAATTGCCTCCTTTCAGCTAAGAAATCCTTCTAAGGATCGGAAAAAGACTTGGAAACTTTACATACCTCCTGATGTAGAGACTGCAGAAGTGATGAAGTTCCCTTTAAATAAAGCTCCTTACTTGTAGTGCATAGAAACAAATCATCTACATATTGGAGCAAACAAGTATATTCACTCTTAGGATGCCAGGACTGTAATATCAAATAAATATCAAATAAATATGCTAACTAATCGAACAATCAAGCATAATACTTATCCCCTGCGTCCTCTATCCCTTGGACAGCATCAGTCAACCCAGTGATTAACACTAACTGGTTGTTCAAACTCTGTATTACTATCTGCAACCTCATAAACAACAATTCCCTTCTCTCCTTCCATTCTAGTACTGGTTCTATTCAAGTAGTCACATCAGTTAGAACTTTCTTAATTCTGCCTATAAATGGAGCACCTACTCCCCAGTACACAAAAATGATAAATCAAGAAATGTCACAATCACGAGTCACATATACCCTTCCTAAAAGTTTCTGGAAACCTGATGGATTTTCATATAACCATATAGGAAAATACACTTACTGGACTAGTCACTGTAAGCTGTTCATTCTGCAGGATTTGTACCCTTATATGCGGAGTACACATCTTCCTTCATGTTCACCTGGTGTACTAGACACTTGTACTATAACTGGATATATACTGTCAATCACGGGTTGCTGCTGCAGAGTCTGTGAACCTTTATAACCCTCCTAGGTGCTCTAGGAAATTTAACATAATCCTTCATCTTTCAGTATCCAAGCGTCCGTTCAGCATTCTAGGGAGAAATTTGCACCATGCTCTCACCTTCAAATCATACTTGTCTAGGAGCAGTGGGGAACCTAATGTTCTCCTCATCTGAATCAGATTGGGGTTCGTGTTTTGAAACCCTTTAGCCTCAATCCAGTCTTTCTGCTCCATTTGAAACCTCCTCCACCTACTGACATCAAGACACCCCGTCCTGGGCATACCGGCTTTCTTTAAGATTGCACTTGCATTCTTAACCGCATGCTTTCCATTTTCTGCTTCCACTAAATCCTTCATTGTTATCTTGGGACCAAAAGTTTCATACTTGGGTCCTCTTCCTGATTTTGTGAAAGCAGTTCCCATAGCAAACAGTCTGGGGTAGCGAGCCCCTCCCTGTTTTCTCCGCTATGGTCAATTCGTAGCAGCCCCTACGTCTGCAACTATTCTCAACGAGGTGAGGGCAACGTCCTGTGAGGGAGGAGGTGTCAATGCCTGATGACAAATTCTCACCCACAAGTGTGATCTGAAATTGTACTTTGAGATTCTGGACACCTGGAAATGTATCATCCACAGCAGCTAATCAAATGATCATTGCAATACACTCAACAAATGACCTTCATTGCGGTTAAACGTTCAGAACAAGTTACAGTAAAACTTGCAATCCTGCACTTCTCTGCCTCAGTATGATTTTCTAGTTGATCAAGATTCTGAGGACATCGAAAATCTATCTCCACCAGATGACACAAATTTATTTTCAATCACAGATTAGCAGTCTCAATCCAGTATTTTCCAACTTCAACCTTGCTCTATTATTTTAACAAATCTTTCATATTCTTCTAATCGGCAAGCATTAATCCCAATCTGCAATGTGGACAAAATATTTACAACAATATCCCACATTGGTGTCTGCATTTTCTTGCTACGCAAATGCTTAAAAATGTACTGAATAATAACAGTCCAACAATTGTTAAAGCAAAACCTTCTAGACCGGGAACAAATAATGCATATTAGTGTGTTAGTGACAGGCATTAATGTTGCTTTGACTTTAAACAGCAAAAACATGAAACACAGACACAGACATGTTGCACTGAGAGGAAACCCTCCCCCGTTCTCCCCCTCTGCAGAAGTTAACTCTTCAACAAAGAGGCGAAGGATATCCAGACAAACAGGTCAAAAAAAGATGAAAACTGAATTTAATCAAAAAAACAAATATTGGAGAGTGTTCTTAATGTCTTGGTGGCAAGTTTACCCATAAAATATTCTTTTGGCCAGATGCCAAGAGACCACACCTAAATTCAGGCACCCACATACGCTCACATAGTCTCATTCAAGGAGTCTTAATGTCCATGAAACAAACAACATACGATCATACAACAAATAGAACAAGAAGTCAAGAAGATACCTTATCTTATACAATAGCAACAACTATTTTTTTTCCCTAATTGGCAGCAGCACAAACGAACACACACTACTCAACTCAAGTCTGTAAGTAGAATCTTTCCAACAAAAATCAAAACAGCAATAGCCAAATCAAACAGTTAACTCCTTCCTGCTGTCAAGACACGTTAATCAATCTACATAACATAACTTCTAAACCACTTCCCACAATAACATACAATGGTACCAAAACATGTTACAGACAAACAGAAGACATAAAAGAATAAAAGAGACAGACAGGAAAGAAGATATACATCTGAGTATACAATCCACCTGGGGTGCATGCCTTGTGGTCCCTCCAATGAACTGATAGGAGCATTACTCTCTACCAAAGGAAAGCACAGTGGGGCATTGCCCTCACTTACCTAGGATATATGCGTTCCTCTGACAGAGAAGCAACCCCCCCACACCTAGTCCACCAAAGGGTTAATTGGCATTATGCCCGCATTCTCCACCAAGCTGTTAGAGTTGTCAGGTATCTTACCCCAGGACCGACCAGGTAGATTGCACAGTCAGACATTACAGACAGATACACAAGTCATACTTCTGTGTGTCCGGACAGAGCTCTGCAAAGTTCCGCCCAGAGACCGTTTATTTTATAGCATTCAAATACAAAAACCAATTCATCATAATAATGACATAATCCTGGCTCATGATATACTTATGGATATGATTTCATACAAATTCTAAGTAAAAGGGATGCGGAATGAGGGTATTTCCGGAACTGACCTCTTCCACAATTGTGTTTGACCACATGCTATACTCCCTCTTCCTAGATCCATTACCACACATCCTTTAACTCTGTATAAATGTGATAAATGTCTAAGAATAAAATATGTGTATTAGGTTATGGAACAACAACTTGTTTTGCTCATCTACTAAGGGTACAAAAGTTCATATAAAGGTAACATATGATCCAAAATGGAGTCACTACTGTTGAGCTCAAGCAAGCTAACTATAAGATTACTCTAACAATGCTAAGTGTCATATGGAGGGATGTAATGTTCAATGCCGAGTGTCAGATGGAGGGGTGTAATTTACAATTCCAAGTGTCAGATGGAGGGGTGTAATTTACAATGCCGAGTGTCAGATGGAGGGGTGTAAAGTACAATACCAAGTGTCAGATGAAGGAGTGTAATGTACAATGCTAAGTGTCAGATGGAGGGGTGTAATGTACAATGCCAAGTGTCAGATGGAGGGGTGTAATGTACAATATATAGTGTCAGATGGAGGGGTGTAATGTACAATGCCAAGTGTCAGATGGAGGGATGTAATGTACAATGCCAAGTGTCAGATGGAGGGTTGTAATGTACAATGCCAAGTGTCAGATGGAGGGGTGTAATGTACAATGCCAAGTGTCAGATGGAGGGGTGTAATGTACAATGCCAAGTGTCAGATGGAGGGATGTAATGTACAATGCCAAGTGTCAGATGGAGGGGTGTAATGTACAATGCCAAGTGTCAGATGGAGGGGTGTAATGTACAATATATAGTGTCAGATGGAGGGGTGTAATGTACAATACCAAGTGTCAGATGGAGGGGTGTAATGTACAATGCCAAGTGTCAGATGGAGGGGTGTAATGTACAATGCCAAGTGTCAGATGGAGGGGTGTAATGTACAATGCCAAGTGTCAGATGTAGGGATGTAATGTACAATGCCAAGTGTCAGATGGAGGGGTGTAATGTACAATGCCAAGTGTCAGATGGAGTGGTGTAATGTACAATGCTAAGTGTCATATGGAGGAGTGTAATGTTCAATGCCGAGTGTCAGATGGAGGGGTGTAATTTACAATGCCAAGTGTCAGATGGAGGGGTGTAATGTACAATGCTAAGTGTCATATGGAGGGATGTAATGTTCAATGCCGAGTGTCAGATGGAGGGGTGTAATTTACAATTCCAAGTGTCAGATGGAGGGGTGTAATTTACAATGCCGAGTGTCAGATGGAGGGGTGTAAAGTACAATACCAAGTGTCAGATGAAGGAGTGTAATGTACAATGCTAAATGTCAGATGGAGGGGTGTAATGTACAATGCCAAGTGTCAGATGGAGGGGTGTAATGTACAATATATAGTGTCAGATGGAGGGGTGTAATGTACAATGCCAAGTGTCAGATGGAGGGATGTAATGTACAATGCCAAGTGTCAGATGGAGGGTTGTAATGTACAATGCCAAGTGTCAGATGGAGGGGTGTAATGTACAATGCCAAGTGTCAGATGGAGGGGTGTAATGTACAATTCCAAGTGTCAGATGGAGGGATGTAATGTACAATGCCAAGTGTCAGATGGAGGGGTGTAATGTACAATGCCAAGTGTCAGATGGAGGGGTGTAATGTACAATATATAGTGTCAGATGGAGGGGTGTAATGTACAATACCAAGTGTCAGATGGAGGGGTGTAATGTACAATGCCAAGTGTCAGATGGAGGGGTGTAATGTACAATGCCAAGTGTCAGATGGAGGGGTGTAATGTACAATGCCAAGTGTCAGATGGAGGGATGTAATGTACAATGCCAAGTGTCAGATGGAGGGGTGTAATGTACAATGCCAAGTGTCAGATGGAGTGGTGTAATGTACAATGCTAAGTGTCATATGGAGGGGTGTAATGTTCAATGCAAGAGTCAGATGGAGCGATGTAATGTACAATGCTAAGTGTCATATGGAGGGGTGTAATGTTCAATGCCGAGTGTCAGATGGAGGGGTGTAATTTACAATGCCAAGTGTCAGATGGAGGGGTGTAATGTACAATTCCAAGTGTCAGATGGAGGGGTGTAATTTACAATGCCGAGTGTCAGATGGAGGGGTGTAAAGTACAATACCAAGTGTCAGATGAAGGAGTGTAATGTACAATGCTAAGTGTCAGATGGAGGGGTGTAATGTACAATGCCAAGTGTCAGATGGAGGGGTGTAATGTACAATATATAGTGTCAGATGGAGGGGTGTAAAGTACAATGCCAAGTGTCAGATGGAGGGATGTAATGTACAATGCCAAGTGTCAGATGGAGGGGTGTAATGTACAATGCCAAGTGTCAGATAGAGGGGTGTAATGTACAATGCCAAGTGTCAGATGGAGGGGTGTAATGTACAATGCCAAGTGTCAGATGGAGGGATGTAATGTACAATGCCAAGTGTCAGATGGAGGGGTGTAATGTACAATGCCAAGTGTCAGATGGAGGGGTGTAATGTACAATATATAGTGTCAGATGGAGGGGTGTAATGTACAATACCAAGTGTCAGATGGAGGGGTGTAATGTACAATGCCAAGTGTCAGATGGAGGAGTGTAATGTACAATGCCAAGTGTCAGATGGAGGGGTGTAATGTACAATGCCAAGTGTCAGATGGAGGGGTGTAATGTACAATGCCAAGTGTCAGATGGAGGGGTGTAATGTACAATGCCAAGTGTCAGATGGAGGGATGTAATGTACAATGCCAAGTGTCAGATGGAGGAGTGTAATGTACAATGCCAAGTGTCAGATGGAGGGGTGTAATGTACAATGCAAGAGTCAGATGGAGGGATGTAATGTACAATGCCAAGTGTCATATGGAGGAGTGTAATGTACAATACCAAGTGTCATATGGAGGGGTGTAATGTACAATGCCAAGTGTCAGATGGAGGGGTGTAATGTACAATATATAGTGTCAGATGGAGGGGTGTAATGTACAATACCAAGTGTCAGATGAAGGGGTGTAATGTACAATGCCAAGTGTCAGATGGAGGGGTGTAATGTACAATGCCAAGTGTCAGATGGAGGGATGTAATGTACAATGCCAAGTGTCAGATGGAGGGGTGTAATGTACAATGCCAAGTGTCAGATGGAGGAGTGTAATGTACAATACCTAATGTCAGATGGAGGGGTGTAATGTACAATGCCAAGTGTCAGATGGAGGGATGTAATGTACAATGCCAAGTGTCAGATGGAGGGGTGTAATGTACAATGCCAAGTGTCAGATGGAGGGATGTAATGTACAATGCCAAGTGTCAGATGGAGGGGTGTAATGTACAATGCCAAGTGTCAGATGGAGGGGTGTAATGTACAATGCCAAGTGTCAGATGGAGGAGTGTAATGTACAATACCTAATGTCAGATGGAGGGGTGTAATGTACAATGCCAAGTGTCAGATGGAGGGATGTAATGTACAATGCCAAGTGTCAGATGGAGGGGTGTAATGTACAATGCCAAGTGTCAGATGGAGGGATGTAATGTACAATGCTAAGTGTCAGATGGAGGAGTGTAATGTACAATGCCAAGTGTCAGATGGAGGGATGTAATGTACAATGCCAAGTGTCATATGGAGGAGTGTAATGTACAATGCCAAGTGTCAGATGGAGGGGTGTAATGTGCAATGCCAAGTGTCAGATGGAGGGATGCAATGTACAATGCCAAGTATCATATGGAGGAGTGTAATGTACAATGCCAAGTGTCAGATGGAGGGGTGTAATGTACAATACCTAATGTCAGATGGAGGGGTGTAATGTACAATGCCAAGTGTCAGATGGAGGGATGTAATGTACAATGCCAAGTGTCAGATGGAGGGGTGTAATGTACAATGCCAAGTGTCAGATGGAGGGATGTAATGTACAATGCTAAGTGTCAGATGGAGGAGTGTAATGTACAATGCCAAGTGTCAGATGGAGGGATGTAATGTACAATGCCAAGTGTCATATGGAGGAGTGTAATGTACAATGCCAAGTGTCAGATGGAGGGGTGTAATGTGCAATGCCAAGTGTCAGATGGAGGGATGCAATGTACAATGCCAAGTATCATATGGAGGAGTGTAATGTACAATGCCAAGTGTCAGATGGAGGGGTGTAATGTGCAATGCCAAGTGTCAGATGGAGGGATGTAATGTACAATGCCAAGTATCATATGGAGGAGTGTAATGTACAATACCAAGTGTCAGATGGAGGGGTGTAATGTACAATGCCAAGTGTCAGATGGAGGGGTGTAATGTACAATGCCAAGTGTCAGATGGAGGGGTGTAATGTACAATGCCAAGTGTCAGATGGAGGGATGTAATGTACAATGCCAAGTGTCAGATGGAGGGGTGTAATGTACAATGCCAAGTGTCAGATGGAGTGGTGTAATGTACAATTCTAAGTGTCATATGGAGGGGTGTAATGTTCAATGCAAGAGTCAGATGGAGGGATGAAATGTACAATGCTAAGTGTCATATGGAGGGGTGTAATGTTCAATGCCGAGTGTCAGATGGAGGGGTGTAATTTACAATGCCAAGTGTCAGATGGAGGGGTGTAATGTACAATGCTAAGTGTCATATGGAGGGATGTAATGTTCAATGCCGAGTGTCAGATGGAGGGGTGTAATTTACAATTCCAAGTGTCAGATGGAGGGGTGTAATTTACAATGCCGAGTGTCAGATGGAGGGGTGTAAAGTACAATACCAAGTGTCAGATGAAGGAGTGTAATGTACAATGCTAAGTGTCAGATGGAGGGGTGTAATGTACAATGCCAAGTGTCAGATGGAGGGGTGTAATGTACAATATATAGTGTCAGATGGAGGGGTGTAATGTACAATGCCAAGTGTCAGATGGAGGGATGTAATGTACAATGCCAAGTGTCAGATGGAGGGTTGTAATGTACAATGCCAAGTGTCAGATGGAGGGGTGTAATGTACAATGCCAAGTGTCAGATGGAGGGTTGTAATGTACAATGCCAAGTGTCAGATGGAGGGGTGTAATGTACAATGCCAAGTGTCAGATGGAGGGATGTAATGTACAATGCCAAGTGTCAGATGGAGGGGTGTAATGTACAATGCCAAGTGTCAGATGGAGGGGTGTAATGTACAATATATAGTGTCAGATGGAGGGGTGTAATGTACAATACCAAGTGTCAGATGGAGGGGTGTAATGTACAATGCCAAGTGTCAGATGGAGGGGTGTAATGTACAATGCCAAGTGTCAGATGGAGGGGTGTAATGTACAATGCCAAGTGTCAGATGGAGGGATGTAATGTACAATGCCAAGTGTCAGATGGAGGGGTGTAATGTACAATGCCAAGTGTCAGATGGAGTGGTGTAATGTACAACGCTAAGTGTCATATGGAGGGGTGTAATGTTCAATGCCGAGTGTCAGATGGAGGGGTGTAATTTACAATGCCAAGTGTCAGATGGAGGGGTGTAATGTACAATGCTAAGTGTCATATGGAGGGATGTAATGTTCAATGCCGAGTGTCAGATGGAGGGGTGTAATTTACAATTCCAAGTGTCAGATGGAGGGGTGTAATTTACAATGCCGAGTGTCAGATGGAGGGGCGTAAAGTACAATACCAAGTGTCAGATGAAGGAGTGTAATGTACAATGCTAAGTGTCAGATGGAGGGGTGTAATGTACAATGCCAAGTGTCAGATGGAGGGTTGTAATGTACAATGCCAAGTGTCAGATGGAGGGGTGTAATGTACAATGCCAAGTGTCAGATGGAGGGGTGTAATGTACAATTCCAAGTGTCAGATGGAGGGATGTAATGTACAATGCCAAGTGTCAGATGGAGGGGTGTAATGTACAATGCCAAGTGTCAGATGGAGGGGTGTAATGTACAATATATAGTGTCAGATGGAGGGGTGTAATGTACAATACCAAGTGTCAGATGGAGGGGTGTAATGTACAATGCCAAGTGTCAGATGGAGGGGTGTAATGTACAATGCCAAGTGTCAGATGGAGGGGTGTAATGTACAATGCCAAGTGTCAGATGGAGGGATGTAATGTACAATGCCAAGTGTCAGATGGAGGGGTGTAATGTACAATGCCAAGTGTCAGATGGAGTGGTGTAATGTACAATGCTAAGTGTCATATGGAGGGGTGTAATGTTCAATGCAAGAGTCAGATGGAGCGATGTAATGTACAATGCTAAGTGTCATATGGAGGAGTGTAATGTTCAATGCCGAGTGTCAGATGGAGGGGTGTAATTTACAATGCCAAGTGTCAGATGGAGGGGTGTAATGTACAATTCCAAGTGTCAGATGGAGGGGTGTAATTTACAATGCCGAGTGTCAGATGGAGGGGTGTAAAGTACAATACCAAGTGTCAGATGAAGGAGTGTAATGTACAATGCTAAGTGTCAGATGGAGGGGTGTAATGTACAATGCCAAGTGTCAGATGGAGGGGTGTAATGTACAATATATAGTGTCAGATGGAGGGGTGTAATGTACAATGCCAAGTGTCAGATGGAGGGATGTAATGTACAATGCCAAGTGTCAGATGGAGGGGTGTAATGTACAATGCCAAGTGTCAGATGGAGGGGTGTAATGTACAATGCCAAGTGTCAGATGGAGGGGTGTAATGTACAATGCCAAGTGTCAGATGGAGGGATGTAATGTACAATGCCAAGTGTCAGATGGAGGGGTGTAATGTACAATGCCAAGTGTCAGATGGAGGGGTGTAATGTACAATATATAGTGTCAGATGGAGGGGTGTAATGTACAATACCAAGTGTCAGATGGAGGGGTGTAATGTACAATGCCAAGTGTCAGATGGAGGAGTGTAATGTACAATGCCAAGTGTCAGATGGAGGGGTGTAATGTACAATGCCAAGTGTCAGATGGAGGGGTGTAATGTACAATGCCAAGTGTCAGATGGAGGGGTGTAATGTACAATGCCAAGTGTCAGATGGAGGGATGTAATGTACAATGCCAAGTGTCAGATGGAGGAGTGTAATGTACAATGCCAAGTGTCAGATGGAGGGGTGTAATGTACAATGCAAGAGTCAGATGGAGGGATGTAATGTACAATGCCAAGTGTCATATGGAGGGGTGTAATGTACAATGCCAAGTGTCAGATGGAGGGGTGTAATGTACAATATATAGTGTCAGATGGAGGGGTGTAATGTACAATGCCGAGTGTCAGATGGAGGGGTGTAATGTACAATGCCGAGTGTCAGATGGAGGGGTGTAATGTACAATGCCGAGTGTCAGATGGAGGGTGTAATGTACAATGCTAAGTGTCAGATGGAGGGGTGTAATGTACAATGCCGAGTGTCAGATGGAGGGGTGTAATGTACAATACCGAGTGTCAGATGGAGGGGTGTAAAGTACAATACCAAGTGTCAGATGGAGGAGTGTAATGTACAATGCTAAGTGTCAGATGGAGGGGTGTAATGTACAATGCCAAGTGTCAGTTGGAGGGATGTATTGTACAATGCCAAGTGTCAGATGGAGGAGTGTAATGTACAATGCCAAGTGTCAGATGGAGGGGTGTAATGTACAATGCCGAGTGTCAGATGGAGGGGTGTAATGTACAATGCCGAGTGTCAGATGGAGGGGTGTAATGTACAATGCCGAGTGTCAGATGGAGGGGTGTAATTTACAATGCCAAGTGTCAGATGGAGGGGTGTAATGTGCAATGCCAAGTGTCAGATGGAGGGGTGTAATTTACAATGCCGAGTGTCAGATGGAGGGGTGTAAAGTACAATACCAAGTGTCAGATGGAGGAGTGTAATGTACAATGCTAAGTGTCAGATGGAGGGGTGTAATGTACAATGCCAAGTGTCAGATGGAGGGGTGTAATGTACAATATATAGTGTCAGATGGAGGGGTGTAATGTACAATGCCAAGTGTCAGATGGAGGGATGTAATGTACAATGCCAAGTGTCAGATGGAGGGGTGTAATGTACAATGCCGAGTGTCAGATGGAGGGGTGTAATGTACAATGCCGAGTGTCAGATGGAGGGGTGTAATGTACAATGCCGAGTGTCAGATGGAGGGGTGTAATGTACAATGCCAAGTGTCAGATGGAGGGATGTAATGTACAATGCCAAGTGTCAGATGGAGGGGTGTAAAGTACAATGCCAAGTGTCAGATGGAGGGGTGTAAAGTACAATGCCAAGTGTCAGATGGAGGAGTGTAATGTGCAATGCCAAGTGTCAGATGGAGGAGTGTAATGTACAATGCCAAGCGTCAGATGGAGGGGTGTAATGTACAATGCCAAGTGTCAGTTGGAGGGATGTATTGTACAATGCCAAGTGTCAGATGGAGGAGTGTAATGTACAATGCCAAGTGTCAGATGGAGGGGTGTAATGTACAATGCCGAGTGTCAGATGGAGGGGTGTAATGTACAATGCCGAGTGTCAGATGGAGGGGTGTAATGTACAATGCCGAGTGTCAGATGGAGGGGTGTAATTTACAATGCCAAGTGTCAGATGGAGGGGTGTAATGTACAATGCCAAGTGTCAGATGGAGGGGTGTAATGTACAATATATAGTGTCAGATGGAGGGGTGTAATGTACAATGCCAAGTGTCAGATGGAGGGATGTAATGTACAATGCCGAGTGTCAGATGGAGGGGTGTAATGTACAATGCCGAGTGTCAGATGGAGGGGTGTAATTTACAATGCCAAGTGTCAGATGGAGGGGTGTAATGTACAATGCCAAGTGTCAGATGGAGGGGTGTAATGTACAATATATAGTGTCAGATGGAGGGGTGTAATGTACAATGCCAAGTGTCAGATGGAGGGGTGTAATGTACAATGCCGAGTGTCAGATGGAGGGGTGTAATGTACAATGCCGAGTGTCAGATGGAGGGGTGTAATGTACAATGCCGAGTGTCAGATGGAGGGGTGTAATGTACAATGCCAAGTGTCAGATGGAGGGATGTAATGTACAATGCCAAGTGTCAGATGGAGGGGTGTAAAGTACAATGCCAAGTGTCAGATGGAGGGGTGTAAAGTACAATGCCAAGTGTCAGATGGAGGGGTGTAATGCACAATGCCAAGTGTCAGATGGAGGAGTGTAATGTATAATGCCGAGTGTCAGATGGAGGGGTGTAAAGTACAATGCCAAGTGTCAGATGGAAGGGTGTAAAGTACAATGCCAAGTGTCAGATGGAGGGGTGTAATGCACAATGCCAAGTGTCAGATGGAGGAGTGTAATGTACAATGCTGAGTGTCAGATGGAGGGGTGTAATGTACAATGCCGAGTGTCAGATGGAGGGGTGTAAAGTACAATGCCAAGTGTCAGATGGAGGGGTGTAATGCACAATGCCAAGTGTCAGATGGAGGAGTGTAATGTACAATGCTGAGTGTCAGATGGAGGGGTGTAATGCACAATGCCGAGTGTCAGATGGAGGGGTGTAATGTACAATGCCGAGTGTCAGATGGAGGGGTGTAATGTACAATGCCGAGTGTCAGATGGAGGGGTGTAATGTACAATGCCGAGTGTCAGATGGAGGGGTGTAATGTACAATGCCAAGTGTCAGATGGAGGGATGTAATGTACAATGCCAAGTGTCAGATGGAGGGGTGTAAAGTACAATGCCAAGTGTCAGATGGAGGGGTGTAAAGTACAATGCCAAGTGTCAGATGGAGGGGTGTAATGCACAATGCCAAGTGTCAGATGGAGGAGTGTAATGTATAATGCCGAGTGTCAGATGGAGGGGTGTAAAGTACAATGCCAAGTGTCAGATGGAGGGGTGTAAAGTACAATGCCAAGTGTCAGATGGAGGGGTGTAATGCACAATGCCAAGTGTCAGATGGAGGAGTGTAATGTACAATGCTGAGTGTCAGATGGAGGGGTGTAATGTACAATGCCAAGTGTCAGATGGAGGGGTGTAAAGTACAATGCCAAGTGTCAGATGGAGGGGTGTAATGTACAATGCCAAGTGTCAGATGGAGGGGTGTAAAGTACAATGCCAAGTGTCAGATGGAGGGGTGTAATGTACAATGCCAAGTGTCAGATGGAGGGGTGTAATGTACAATGCCAAGTGTCAGATGGAGGGGTGTAAAGTATAATGCCAAGTGTCAGATGGAGGGGTGTAATACACAATGCCAAGTGTCAGATGGAGGAGTGTAATGTACAATGCTGAGTGTCAGATGGAGGGGTGTAATGTACAATACCAAGTGTCAGATGGAGGGGTGTAATGTACAATGCCAAGTGTCAGATGGAGGGGTGTAATGTACAATGCCAAGCAGCGCCGCACCTCCCATGAGGCGATCTGAAGCGAAGGCTTCAGGCGGCGCTATGCCAGGGCCCTGGGGAGGGCGGCATTTTTGCTAACCTAAGCCAGTCCAGGACAAGCTGTCCAGGACTGGCTTAGGGTCACCGTCACTGAGCGGTGGATTGCGGAGGCCGCTGGAGCAGCGCTGCTCCAGCGGTCACCCCTCACGCTCAGGCAGAGAGCAGGTCCTCTCCCTGCCTGCTCTCTGCCTGCTAAAGACGCTTACTCCGCCCTGCCCCTCCACTTGTCCCGCCCCTTCCACTTGTCCCCGCCCCCTCCCCTCTGCCCCCTTCTCCAGGGGGGGGGGGCTTTCTGACGTCTGCCTCAGGCGGTAGAAACCCATGGTTCACCCCTGATGCCAAGTGTCAGATGGAGGGGTGTAATGTACAATGCCAAATGTCAGATGGAGGGGTGTAAAGTACAATGCCAAGTGTCAGATTTTGGATAATTATCGCTTTTAGGGAACAGTTTAGGGAAGGCGTCTTTTCTGTTCCAACATGATTGTGCCCCAGTGCATAAAGCGAGATCCATAAGGACATGGTTAGTGGAGTTTAATGTGGAAGAACTTGACTGGTTGCACAGAGAACCTCAACACCGGGTCCCATCACCCAACACCAGGGTTTGACCTCACATAGGTTCCTATGGATAAATGGGCAAAATTCCCACAGACACCCCCACAATCTTGTAGAAAGCTGAGTAGTAAAAGAAAGGAGGAACAACTCCACATTTACGTCTATAGATTTACAATGGGATTTCATAAAAGCTCCTGTAGGTGTAATGTGTACGGGGCCCAATACATTTCTACACTTAGTATCTTTAGAGATATTTGCAACATCACTTGGGCCAAACCATTCAGCCAACATACTTGAGCAGTGGATGGGGACCAAGATCCAAAACTTGCACTGGGGTCCATAGTATTCTATTTCCATCGCCCTGCCTCCCCCCGGGTAGTTGTCATTTCTGATATATCGCCCCCCTTTAACAGTTTTGCTTTGTGCGTTCCTATATTAGATAACTTATATAATGGGGATTTTTCTGACGTCATTTTAGCAGATTCTCTCATTATCTAGTTCCTTTTTTATTTCCAGGTCTCATAAGTCAATTCTTCTGCTAAATCTGTAACACGTCTTAATGTGGAGATTTCTTCCTCGGAGACTTTATTAAATACACCCACGTGTCGTATCCTAACACTTCACTATTCTCTCTCCGGATCTGCAGAACAAATTACTACATCTGAACTTCCTTCACTTCTCCAAACTCATCTCGCTCCCTGGCCGCTTACATACTTGAGGAAATACAGTGACACATGGAAAGGGAAATATAGAATTCTCAGCTAAGGAGACGGATTCTGCAGATGGAAATATTCCACCTCCTTAAAGTGAATCCCCCTCACACTTGTTTTTTTAAGCTTAGTAGACTCAATGTCTTGGTCTGTGGGGTGGGATTTATTAACCTGACATTTTCCTTACTCAAGTACCTGTGATTACATTAGTTTTCTAGGCTCTGTGTTCTCTGAACTCACTCTGTCTGACTTGGCTTGCTCACCTGGTTATTCCTATTGTTGCTGATTTGGCTTTATCTGTGACCTCCTGGACTTGACCATAGACTGGAATTCTAATATGCCTCTGCTTCCTTTTTGACTTGTGCATTACTCTCTTTGCCCGCCGTGGCGTTTCTCGAATTTGGTCCTTAGCCTGCAAGTGAGCCTATTTTCTGCCCCTTTGTTCCAAGGTTGCAACCTAGGTTGGAGCTGTTAAGTCCATCCTGGTACGTGGCAGACTCTGGTGACCCTAGACTCTGAGTGATGTAAACTTGCTGTTTGCTGGTCCCATTATTTACCCGCTGCCTATAAGGAAATTGTATAAATAGCAATTCTACAACCTTTTGGAAACTTCTTAAGAGCCAATTCCAGAACATTTATTTTTCTGATACAGGATTTCAAATCTCCTGAATAAAATTTTAAATGGATTTTGCCGATATGGACACTAATCCCTTATACACAGGACTGTTCATAGCAACTGAATGGCTCCTCTCATTTCAGCATAGTCACTTGGGCAGCTGTGACTAAATTGAAAGCGACCATACAGATGTTGTGGTCAGATCTTACAATGGCATCCAAAGGGTTAAATGCCCACAATCAGAGATGTCTCTGATCATAGGCATTACCGCAGGACCCCTGTAGTGTAAAACAGCAGAGACCTAGTGGTTATCTCACCCACTCTATGGGTCTGTAAGAGATTACACTAATAACATGTATCCACATGAGAAAGATTCTCAGCTGTATAGCCAGAGGTATAACTAGTAGGATGATCGGCTCTATAGCTAGAGCTATAAACAGTAGGATGCTCGGCTGTATAGCTAGAGGCATAACCAGTAGGATGCTTGGCTGTATAGCTATAGGTATAGCCAGTAGGATACTTGGCTGTATAGCTATAGGTATAGCCAGTAGGATACTTGGATGTATAGCTATTGTTATAACCAGTAGGATGCTTGGCTGTATAGCTAGAGGTATAACCAGTAAGATGCTCAGCTGTATATCTAGAGGTGTAAACAGTAGGATGCTTGGCTGTATAGCTAGAGGTATAACCAGTAGGATGCTCAGCTGTATATCTAGAGGTGTAAACAGTAGGATGCTCGGCTGTATAGCTAGAGGTATAACCAGTAAGATTCTTGGCTGTATAGCCAGGATATATAACCACTAAGATGCCCTGTGGCATAGTTATCGGTATAACCAGTAGAATGCTTGACTGTATAGCCAGAGGTATAACCAGTAGGATGCTCGGCTGTATAGCTATAGGTATAACCAGTAGGATACTCGGCTGTATAGCTGGAAGTATAACCAGTAGGATACTTGGCTGTATAACTATAGATATAACCAGTAGGATACTTGGCTGTATAGCTAGAGGTATAACCAGTAGGATGCTCAGCTGTATAGCTATAGGTATAACCAGTAGGATGCTCGGCTGTATATCTAGAGGTATAACCAGTAGGATGCTCAGCTGTATATCTAGAGGTGTAAACAGTAGGATGCTTGGCTGTATAGCTAGAGGTATAACCAGTAGGATGCTCAGCTGTATATCTAGAGGTGTAAATAGTAGGATGCTCGGCTGTATAGCTAGAGGTATAACCAGTAGGATGCTCAGCTGTATAGCTATAGGTATAACCAGTAGGATGCTCGGCTGTATAGCTATAGGTATAACCAGTAGGATACTTGGCTGTATAGCTAGAAGTATAACCAGTAGGATGCTCGGCTGTATAGTTAGAGGTATAAACAGTAGAATGCTCTGTGGTATAGTTATAGGTATAACCAGTAGGATACTTGGCTGTATAGCCATAGGTATAAACAGTAAGATGCGCAGCTGTATAGCTAGAGGTATAACCAGTAGGATGCTCTGTGGTATAGTTATAGGTACAATCTGTAGAATGCTCGGTTGTACAGCGAAAGGTATAACCAGTAGGATTCTTGGCTGTATAGCCAGGATGTATAACCACTAAGATGCCCTGTGGCATAGTTATCGGTATAACCAGTAGAATGCTTGACTGTATAGCCAGAGGTATAACCAGTAGGATGCTCGGCTGTATAGCTATAGGTATAACCAGTAGGATACTCGGCTGTATAACTGGAAGTATAACCAGTAGGATACTTGGCTGTATAACTATAGATATAACCAGTAGGATACTTGGCTGTATAGCTAGAGGTATAACCAGTAGGATGCTCAGCTGTATAGCTATAGGTATAACCAGTAGGATGCTCGGCTGTATATCTAGAGGTATAACCAGTAGGATGCTCGGCTGTATAGCTATAGGTATAACCAGTAGGATGCTTGGCTGTATAGCTAGAGGTATAACCAGTAGGATGCTCGGCTGTATAGCTAGAGGTATAAACAGTAGAATGCTCTGTCGTATAGTTATAGGTACAACCTGTAGAATGTTCGGTTGTACAGCGAAAGGTATAACCAGTAGGATTCTTGGCTGTATAGCTAGAGGTATAACCAGTAGGATGCTCGGCTGTATAACTATAGGTATAACCAGTAGGATACTTGGCTGTATAGCTAGAGGTATAAACAGTAGGATGCTCTGTGGTATAGTTATAGGTACAACCTGTAGAATGCTCGGTTGTACAGCAAAAGGTATAACCAGTAGGATTCTTGGCTGTATAGCCAGGATGTATAACCACTAAGATGCCCTGTGGTATAGTTATCGGTATAACCAGTAGAATGCTTGGCTGTATAGCCAGAGGTATAACCAGTAGGATGCTGAGCTATATAGCCAGAGGTGTAACAATTAGGTTTCTCTGCTGTATAGCTAGAGATATAACCAGTAGTGGAGATAGTCATCCCTCTCACCTAACTCCTATAGTTAGTGCCTGTTACAAACACATGTCTATTCTAAGATACAATGGAGCTAAAATAAGTGAAGACTAGATGGACCATGTGATATTTTACTGTAAATCTTCCATGTTTAAAAGACAGAATAACCACATAACTTGTCTTGTACAGGCTGACATCCAATACATGAGGCTAAATATACATACGAGACATTCCCTTCAAGAGTGATCAGTTGGGACTATATACCATAGAGGATTATTGTCTGGGTTTAGAGACGCCTCACACAACAATTATTCCACGAGGTGAAGAAATACTTCACTTTAATATGTAATTTAAAAGTCAATTTGGGTCGGTTTTGGCCGTAATTATAAAAGTGAGAGTTGGGGAATTAGCATCGGAGACGGAGTCGCTTTATAAATCCGTTCTCTCATTCACTTCCCATCACGTTTATGCAGTTTATTATGGTAATTCTATGTAATCTAGTGGATGCAGATTTCCCAATGGATTTTGTATAATGGAAACAGAAAATCACTATTTCAGATTTGACCAACACTTGAGAACTTCAGCGGTTGAATGGAAAGTTTACTGCATGGAAATGAGGCGGTGAAATGACTGGACCAACGTTACGACGTGAAATAAAAAGACTCTCGCTGCGTGCGCTGAATTTACGGTCCATTGACCCGGCGTACTTTTTGGGGAAGTGATGGAACGCAACAGTGCAGTCCGGAATACTAACAAATGGAAATGGTGTGAACGTGCGGTAAGGGTAGCGGGATGGCTGGGGGAAATTTTGTACAATTTTGCAAGATTCTGTTCAAATTTTACTCCACTTACTTGTGGATATCAGGGCTGCTCTAACCAAACGGTTCACTTACAAGAGGCCCTATGGTAGCGGGGGCCCGCATAAGCCGTCCGGTTGTACTGGCTACATTGACCCCCCCCCCCTATTAACTATTAATAAGGTGTGTGACATACGGTTTTCTAAGCTGAACAGTGTACGACCCCAATCCTGAGCTCACGTTGACCTAGTCTATGACACAGTGGGGGTCATATAATAAAGGACGCTGACGCTGCTGGCACAGTATGACAGTACAAATAGACAGCACATTCCTAATGTATAAGACGTGACATCACCTTCTTGTGTCTACACACCCGAATAATTCCAGGAATATATTAACCACAGACATCTCCAGACGACTTGTCAGCAGGAGCCCCATGTACCGCGTATCACAGCTGTCAACATGATCTATAGAGCGCCTGGTATGTAAACCATAGGGTTTTATAGGCTAACCGTAAGTCGTGGTAATGCAGAGAGCATTGTCTCAGTTAGATAAAATTGTATGCAAACTAGACAATGCTCTGTAAGCTAAGGCCGGGATCATATCTGTGTTCGGTAATCCTTTCAGGGAGTCCTCGGTGTTATAGATAGCACATGGTGCGGGATATGGTCCAGACTTTGTATCCAGGAGCTTCCATAATAATACATCTGATATTTCTTAACATGAATTATATTTGTAATAAAGCTAAAGTAAAATTAAAAAATCAAGTATTGGATGTTTAGGGATTGCGTGCATGGCAGAGGGTGTGCAGGAGGCTGTATGGCGGCACATGGAGACCCTATAGCTCTGCGCTATGGCGTAGTAAGTACAGGTATCTTCTTCCTTAGCTTTCCTCTTAGCTCAGCATATACAGAGTAGCGATGAGCGGACTCATTACCAAGCGGTTTGTACATCTCTGCTCAGGATACGCTGATCTAGGAGGAAACAGAAGGACAGACATGTACCTACTACCCCATAGCACAGAAGAGACCCCAGACTATAAGAGCATCTCTAATCCCGAGCTGTGTGGTGTGAGATAACCAGATTTTGAAAACAACACGATTTTACAACACTGTGTCACAAGCTGTCCAATATCCAATAGGTGTCTTTATGAGGCCGCCCAGTGGTTGTGCGCTGTGTTACAGTCTGTCACGGGTTTGGCGAACATTATTTAGAAATTGGAGTCCATAAAGAGAACCTGTCAGGGAAATATAATATTATTATTAATTATTATTATTATTATTATTATTATTATTATATTTATAGAGCACCATTAATTACACGTTGCTGTACATTCTTATATTAATCCCATGGTGCTGTACATTATTATATTAATTCCATAGTACTGTACACTATTATATTAATCCTATGGTGCTGTACATTATTATATTAATTCCATGGTGCTGGACATTCTTATATTAATTCCATGGTGCTGTACATTATTATATTAATCCCATGGTGCTGTACATTATTATATTAATCCCATGGTGCTGGACATTATTATATTAATCCTATGGTGCTGTACATTATTATATTAATCCCATGGTGCTGAAAATTATTATATTATATTCCATGGTGCTGTACATTATTATATTAATCCCATGGTGCTGTACATTATTATATTACATCCATGGTGCTGGACATTATTATATTAATTCCCTGGTGCTGGACATTATTATATTAATTCTATGATGCTGTACATTATTATATTAATCCCATGGTGCTGTACATTATTATATTCCATGGTGCTGTACATTATTATATTAATCCTATGGTGCTGCACATTATTATATTAATCCTATGGTTATGTACATTATTATATTAATCCCATGGTGCTGTACATTATTATATTAATCCCATGGTGCTGTACATTATTATATTAATCCCATGGTGCTGTACATTATTATATAATCCCATGGTGCTGTACATTATTATATTAATCCCATGGTGCTGTACATTATTATATTAATCCCATGGTGCTGTACATTATTATATTAATCCTATGGTGCTGTACATTATTTTATTAATTCCATGGTGCTGTACATTATTATATTAATTCCATGGTGCTGTACATTATTATATTAATTCCATGGTGCTGTACATTATTATATTATATTCCATGGTGCTGTACATTATTGTATATGTGCAGAGCTGTATAGAGATTTTTTATTTTTAATGATGGCTTTACAACGGGGCTATTTGGGACCCTAAACCCCTGGTCCATAAGGATGGCTGAGTGTCCTAAATCATTTGGACAGACCCTCTATGATAAATGGAGTAATTGAAGCCCCATACTGTACTCTAAGTATTACCGTCAATGGGGTATAATGTGCCTCGCGCCTCACTAATAGAATAAGGTTGGTAAGTTCAAAATGGCCGCCACCAGTAGCAGACAGGTGCTATATATCAGCTGCTGAGTGTGATTAATAAGCATGGATATACTGTATAGAGACCACAAGCCTCGGGCCTGCGGGGACTGCGCTGTAGGGTCTGCACAAGCACAGAGATCACTCAGGGCTGTCAATGCAAATACCAAGCAAGCGAGACTGCTTAAAGGTCTTGTAAAGGTCGCGCGGTGAGAATTGGCCACATCAGCGCCATAATTGGTGCGAGAGACACTAACGAAGTATTCAGTCCCAGCGGGGATCTCCTATCAAAGTGACTGGAGAATGTGGGCCAACCACAAAACCCCATAACTAGAGAGGACCCCTGGGTGCCCAAAGACCCGAGAAGCTGAAAGACACTTTATATATAATCAGAAATATCTACAGTCTTACAAAAGTTTCCAAAAAGATACGTACTGATCAATGTCCAGACTCCCTGCTATAAAGGGGGCTCTAGTTTTATGTAAATTAAGACAAACTAATTGTTCTAGAACTTTCTAATAGACTTTCTGTTTCTATTCTTCACCATGTACAAGATCTCTGCTTGCTGTCAGTGACTGAGAAGACTCTTGGTCAGTAACCCTGTACATAGTTATTCCTGCTGTCAGCTGATACATTGTATCCAGTCTAGACAATGCTGTGTGAGCTCAACAACCTGGACACCACACTGATACATTGTAGCAAACTAGATTTGTAGAGCTGCTGTAGATAGTTTGTTACAATATATCAGTCTGTAGTCCAGGCTGTTGAGCTCACAGAGCATTATATACACTGTATACAACAGTCTCCAGTACTTAGCTGGGGTTTATTATACTAGACAATGCTCTGTGAGGTCAAGAGCCTGGACTCCACACTGATACATTATAACAAACTAGCAGAGATTTGTGCAGCTCCTGATGTGTCCATTCTAGACAATGATCTGTGAGCTCAACACATCAGCAATAGCTGCACAAATCTCTCTACTAGTTTGCTGCTATGTATCAGTGTAAATCCCAGGCTGTTGAGCTCACAGAGCATTGTCTAGATTCGATATAATTGTCACTGGTGGGAGGTCGATCATTAAATTGAAGGGGTCAGGGTACTCAGTCAAAGTACAGCAACGCTTTTATCTATAGCATCCCAACTCTAGATAGATAGATAGATAGATAGATAGATAGATAGATAGATAGATAGATAGATAGGAGATAGATAGATAGATAGATAGATAGATAGATAGATAGATAGGAGATAGATAGATAGATAGATAGATAGATAGATAGGAGATAGATAGATAGATAGATAGATAGATAGATAGATAGATATGAGATAGATAGATAGATAGATAGATAGATGATAGATAGATAGATAGATAGATAGATAGATATGAGATAGATAGATAGATAGATAGATAGATAGATAGATAGAAAGAAAGATAGATAGATAGATAGATAGATAGATAGATAGATAGGAGATAGATAGATAGATAGATAGATAGATAGATAGATAGATAGATAGGAGATAGATAGATAGATAGATAGATAGATAGATAGATAGATAGGAGATAGATAGATATGAGATAGATAGATAGATAGATAGATAGATAGATGATAGATAGATAGATAGATAGATAGATAGATAGATATGAGATAGATAGATAGATAGATAGATAGATAGATAGATAGGAGATAGATAGATAGATAGATAGATAGATAGATAGATAGATAGGAGAGATAGATAGATAGATAGATAGATAGATAGATAGATAGATAGATAGATAGATAGGAGATAGATAGATAGATAGATAGATAGGAGATAGATAGATAGATAGATAGATAGATAGATAGATGATAGATAGGAGATAGATAGATGGATAGATAGATAGATAGATAGATAGATAGATAGATAGATAGATAGGAGATAGATAGATAGATAGATAGATAGATAGATAGGAGATAGATAGATAGATAGATAGATAGATAGATAGATAGGAGATAGATAGATAGATAGATAGATAGATAGATAGGAGATAGATAGATATGAGATAGATAGATAGATAGATAGATAGATAGATGATAGATAGATAGATAGATAGATAGATAGATAGATAGATAGATATGAGATAGATAGATAGATAGATAGATAGATAGGAGATAGATAGATAGATAGATAGATAGATAGATAGATAGGAGAGATAGATAGATAGATAGATAGATAGGAGATAGATAGATAGATAGATAGATAGATAGATAGATAGGAGATAGATAGATAGATAGATAGATAGATAGATAGATAGATAGATGATAGATAGGAGATAGATAGATGGATAGATAGATAGATAGATAGATAGATAGATAGGAGATAGATAGATAGATAGATAGATAGATAGATAGGAGATAGATAGATAGATAGATAGATAGATAGATAGATAGATAGGAGAGATAGATAGATAGATAGATAGATAGATAGATAGATAGATAGATAGATAGATAGATAGGAGATAGATAGATAGATATGAGATAGATAGATAGATAGATAGATAGATAGATAGATAGATATGAGATAGATAGATAGATAGATAGATAGATAGATAGATAGGAGATAGATAGATAGATAGATAGATAGATAGATAGATAGGAGATAGATAGATAGATAGATAGATAGATATGAGATAGATAGATAGATAGATAGATAGATAGATAGATATGAGATAGATAGATAGATAGATATGAGATAGATAGATAGATAGATAGATAGATAGATAGATAGATAGATAGATAGGAGATAGATAGATAGATAGATAGATAGATAGATAGATAGGAGATAGATAGATAGATAGATAGATATGAGATAGATAGATAGATAGATAGATAGATAGATAGATAGATAGATAGGAGATAGATAGATAGATAGATAGATAGGAGAGATAGATAGATAGATAGATAGATAGATAGATAGATAGATAGGAGATAGATAGATATGAGATAGATAGATAGATAGATAGATAGATAGATGATAGATAGATAGATAGATAGATATGAGATAGATAGATAGATAGATAGATAGATAGATAGATAGATAGGAGATAGATAGATAGATAGATAGATAGGAGATAGATAGATAGATAGATAGATAGATAGATAGGAGATAGATAGATAGATAGATAGATAGATATGAGATAGATAGATAGATAGATAGATAGATAGATATGAGATAGATAGATAGATAGATAGATAGATAGATAGATAGATAGATATGAGATAGATAGATAGATAGATAGATAGATAGATAGATAGGAGATAGATAGATAGATAGATAGATAGGAGATAGATAGATAGATAGATAGATAGATATGAGATAGATAGATAGATAGATAGATAGATAGATAGGAGATAGATAGATAGATAGATAGATAGATAGATAGATAGATAGATTTTTTTACATTTGTTCCATATTCCGAGTCGGCTCCATCTGACCCTGAACTTCATACATTTCCTCGCTTACTTTCCACCGCCATGTAGTGCAATGTCCTACGGGAAGAATAAGCTATGTAAAGAATGTGCAGGTGTAGGGTTAGCAGGTCTTGGGTGGCCCCGGGGCACGTCTCTAATCTGGGTCTTTCAGGTTTAGCTGATCTCATGAGACGTTCCTGTTACCTTAAACTTCACCTTTCTAGAAAACTAAATGAGTGTCATAAATGTTCCCGAGACATAGGAATAGACCTTATAGTCAGTCACACCTATACGCTGTACTGTAGGGGACCCGCTGGATCTAAATATAATTCTGTGATACTCTGTCATGAGACGTCTATGCTATAGGCGTCTGTGTGACCACCCAGTGGTTGTGTGATGGATTGCAGCCTGTCCATTATTTTGCTTGCATGCGGTGATATTGTATTGAAGTTGTTTCAACAAAAATCGGAGCTTTTAACCAAATTCTAGCTAGAGTAAGGATAGACACCTCTACCAATATCCGACCTTGTGTATTTCCTAGTTTACAATACTAATAATATAGCTTTGTCCTCAGAAAATACTTCTATGTCATATAATCCAGTGGTGGCAGTGATATCCTGAATACGACTAAGTATAGATATAAATGCTGTGATACATGTGTCGGGGGAGGACAATATGGAGGATGATGATGCATTAAGTACCGGTTAATACCTGGGATGTGACATGTTGAAGGATACAGATTCTCCGTGCGTTCCAGAAATAGGCTCTGAGTATATACCGTATAGTGGTGATGAAACTCGACTGGTTAAAGGACAGCGCTCCACCTCACAGATAGAGTGTAACGTGATGAAGTAATACTAGGGTTACATTGGCTGATTGATTTACCAACCAAGGCAAGAACTTGAAGTGAAGCAAAGAAAGGAAAACAGAGATAAAAGCCGCCTGTACCGTACACACTGAGGCAGATATACCAGTGCTGAGAGAGAAGGGGTATACAGGGGCAAACAGAGATAAAAGCCATCTGTACCGTACACACTGAGGCAGATATACTAGTGCTGAGAGAGAAGGGGTATACAGGGGCAAACAGAGATAAAAGCCGCCTGTACCATACACACTGAGGCAGATATACTAGTGCTAAGAGAGAAGGGGTATACAGGGGCAAACAGAGATAAAAGCCCTCTGTACAATACACATTGAGGCAGATATACCAGTGCTGAGACAGAAGGGGTATACAGGGGCCAACAGAGATAAAAGCCGCCTGTACCGTACACACTGAGGCAGATATACTAGTGCTGAGAGAGAAGGGGTATACAGGGGCAAACAGAGATAAAAGCCGCCTGTACCATACACACTGAGGCAGATATACTAGTGCTGAGAGAGAAGGGGTATACAGGGGCAAACAGAGATAAAAGCCGCCTGTACCGTACACACTGAGGCAGATATACCAGTGCTGAGAGAGAAGGGGTATACAGGGGCAAACAGAGATAAAAGCCGTCTGTACCGTACACACTGAGGCAGATATACTAGTGCTGAGAGAGAAGGGGTATACAGGGGCAAACAGAGATAAAAGCCGACTGTACCATACATACTGAGGCAGATATACTAGTGCTAAGAGAGAAGGGGTATACAGGGGCAAACAGAGATAAAAGCCGCCTGTACCATACACACTGAGGCAGATATACTAGTGCTAAGAGAGAAGGGGTATACAGGGGCAAACAGAGATAAAAGCCCTCTGTACAATACACATTGAGGCAGATATACCAGTGCTGAGACAGAAGGGGTATACAGGGGCAAACAGAGATAAAAGCCATCTGTACCGTACACACTGAGGCAGATATACTAGTACTGAGAGAGCAGGGGTATACAGGGGCAAACAGAGATAAAAGCCGTCTGTACCGTACACACTGAGGCAGATATACTAGTGCTGAGAGAGAAGGGGCATACAGGGGCAAACAGAGATAAAAGCCATCTGTACCATACACACTGAGGCAGATATACCAGTGGTGAGAGAGAAGGGGCATACAGGGGCAAACAGAGATAAAAGCCATCTGTACCGTACACACTGAGGCAGATATACTAGTGCTGAGAGAGAAGGGGCATACAGGGGCAAACAGAGATAAAAGCCATCTGTACCATACACACTGAGGCAGATATACCAGTGGTGAGAGAGAAGGGGTATACAGGGGCAAACAGAGATAAAAGCCATCTGTACCGTACACACTGAGGCAGATATACTAGTACTGAGAGAGCAGGGGTATACAGGGGCAAACAGAGATAAAAGCCGTCTGTACCGTACACACTGAGGCAGATATACTAGTGCTAAGAGAGAGAAGGGGTATACAGGGGCAAACAGAGATAAAAGCCATCTGTACCGTACACACTGAGGCAGATATACTAGTGCTGAGAGAGAAGGGGTATACAGGGGCAAACAGAGATAAAAGCCATCTGTACCGTACACACTGAGGCAGATATACTAGTACTGAGAGAGCAGGGGTATACAGGGGCAAACAGAGATAAAAGCCGTCTGTACCGTACACACTGAGGCAGATATACTAGTGCTAAGAGAGAGAAGGGGTATACAGGGGCAAACAGAGATAAAAGCCATCTGTACCGTACACACTGAGGCAGATATACTAGTGCTGAGAGAGAAGGGGCATACAGGGGCAAACAGAGATAAAAGCCATCTGTACCATACACACTGAGGCAGATATACCAGTGGTGAGAGAGAAGGGGTATACAGGGGCAAACAGAGATAAAAGCCATCTGTACCGTACACACTGAGGCAGATATACTAGTACTGAGAGAGCAGGGGTATACAGGGGCAAACAGAGATAAAAGCCGTCTGTACCGTACACACTGAGGCAGATATACTAGTGCTAAGAGAGAGAAGGGGTATACAGGGGCAAACAGAGATAAAAGCCATCTGTACCGTACACACTGAGGCAGATATACTAGTGCTGAGAGAGAAGGGGCATACAGGGGCAAACAGAGATAAAAGCCATCTGTACCATACACACTGAGGCAGATATACCAGTGGTGAGAGAGAAGGGGTATACAGGGGCAAACAGAGATAAAAGCCGTCTGTACCGTACACACTGAGGCAGATATACCAGTGCTGAGAGAGAAGGGGTATACAGGGGCAAACAGAGATAAAAGCTGTCTGTACCGTATACTCTGAGGCAGATATACCAGTGCTGAGAGAGAAGGGTTATACAGGGGCAAACAGAGATAAAAGCCGTCTGTACCGTACACACTGAGGCAGATATACTAGTGCTAAGAGAGAAGGGGTATACAGGGGCAAACAGAGATAAAAGCCGTCTGTACCGTACACACTGAGGCAGATATACTAGTGCAAAGAGAGAAGGGGTATACAGGGGCAAACAGAGATAAAAGCCGACTGTACTGTACATGTATTTCCTTGCCTGTCGGGCAGTTGTACAATGGAAATTGCCATAGTGACGCCCCATTCCTTACATCATTTCCTGCTTTGCAGCGATTGGCTGAGGCTGAAGTACAGAGACTTCCTGTACGGACTTGTAGATGCTTCCTGCAAACTGGAAAACATGGGGACACCAGTGGGGACAAGAGGTGAAAAGGAGCATATAACTTCCATGCAGATATTTGAGCCCGGGACCACTGAGCCACTATGCTGCCCCTATAGCGAAGACTTTCTTGTATGATCCCTTTAAATTTCCGCCATATTTTTTTCTCACTTCTCCAGCCATCTCTAGTTTGATTGCTTCGGAGAATACGGTCTCGGATAAGTTATTGAACCTTTGTGAACTTTTGCTCCCTACCATTAGTAGATCGCGCAGCTGCTTGACTCCGATGCTCTACGAGAACATTTCCATGTTGTTCTGAGCATGAACTTCCTTTCTAATGTAGGCGAAAAGAGGCCGTAAAATGCAAATACCATTTCCCATCTACCCCCATAGGGATCTGCTTATTGGCAACAAGTAAAAATATGTGTAACACATGTTCTGGAAATACTTGGAAAAATTTTTGGAATATTGGAACTTATTAAACCAATGGCATGAAACCAGCCAAAAAAAAAAATCCCTGTGTGATTTTAAGGAAAATTTTGGGCCGAAATCAAAAAGAATCTGTGAGCTTCCTCCGAATGTAACGTAGTAGACAGGCTGAGACCCATGGAGGAAATTCTGAGGACCATCCTAAATCTGTACATAAATACTCATTTACAATTACATATGGGGGTCCTTTTTCTTCTTGAGGAGAATGTCCTAAAGTCTTAAGAAGACACAATCCCCCCCTCCCCCTTAGATCAGGATCAAAGACTTCTCACCCATCTAACTAGTGATCCATTCTGCACTGATGAGAAGCAAACACCCCAAAACAGCTGCCTGCAGAGGAGACTCTGGTTTGGCTTTGTTGTAAGGCCTGTTATAGGGTCGAATGTTGACCTATAGGACAGCTATTTTATGACACATTGCACTAGAAGCAGCACCGATCAATCTTACAAGTGATCTACTCTGCGCTGATGAGGAGCAAGCACCCCGAAACAGCTGCCTGCAGAGGAGACTCTGGTTTGGCTTACATCCTACTCAAGGCCTACTAAAGGGTCGAATGTTGACCTATGGGACAGCTATTTTACAACATATGGCACTAGAAGCATCACCCATCAATCTTACAAATGATCTACTCTGTGCTGATGAGAAGCAAACACCCCGAAACAGCTGCCTGCAGAGGAGACTCTAGTTTGGCTTACATCCTACTCAAGGCCTGTTAAAGGGTCGAATGTTGACCTATGGGACAGCTATTTTACAGCACATGGCACTAGAAGCAGCACCTATCAATCTTACAAGTGATCTACTCTGCGCTGATGAGAAGCAAACACTCCGAAACAGCTGCCTGCAGAGGAGACTCTGGTTTGGCTTACATCCTACTCAAGGCCTGTTATAGGGTCGAATGTTGACCTATAGGACAGCTATTTTACAACACATGGGACTAGAAGCAGCACCTATCAATCTTACAAATGATCTACTCTGCGCTGATGAGGAGCAAACACCCCGAAACAGATTTCTGCAGACTATTGTCTGGTTTATCTTACATCTTAGTCATTGTGCAAGGCCTGTAAAGGGTCGAACACTGACATATAGGATAGTTACTGTACAAGTGGTGCTAGAAGCAGTGTCCATGGTTGAATTTGGTGGACATATATCGTTTTACAACCACGTTCTGTTGATGTGTTATTCGCACGACCAAGGTTTGGGCATGCTCTACTTTTTGACTGATCGGAAACACAACTCCATTTCAAGGATCCGACTGTCAAAAAAGAACATTAGTTCTGACTCGGCAATGAAAAGCACAACTGAAAATCAGTGTGGTTGTGTGAATAGGGTCTTTGTTTCATAGTTTGTCGGCTTACAAATATCGGGGGAATTTTTTTGATAACTCTTAGGCCCAGTTGTGTTTATCTACGTTTGTGCATTTTGGGGGTTCTCTTATGGAAGTCCCTCCTGGAGGTCTACGGAGCGGTGCCCCTTGTAACCCTTGCTCAGGTTAGGTATGATTCAGGAGTAAGACGGGATATCCTTAAACTTTGATAAGGAGAGGCCATCTTCTCTGCATTGGCTTGGTTTGGAGGGTTTATAGGAACCTTTCTCCTTTTGGAGGGGGATTCTCATGGATTCCATCCTTCTGCATTTTTGTAACATTTTCCAGTAGCACTTGGGTAACGGACAGCAAAATCTCAGGACTTGGAAGTATCAGAAGAGCGATTTGGGTTAAATATAAAGCGGTAACGTTTCTGCTGTCATGTCTAGCGTGCGTCTCCGGGGTGGGGGCCAGAATATGACTGCGGGCCCGGGATTACAGGACACGTCTCCTCCAGAATCATCCGATGCAGCGAGTTGCTCTGTCTGGTACCTAGTGGAGTGTAGGTGTGCAAATGTCTATAGCAATCAGAGAGGAGAAACCACAATGTCCTCGGGGACCTCGGACCCTTCACTTCTCTCAAAGGAAGCAACATAAAACTAAAAAGCAGCAGAGCGTGAAGGTGCGCCATGTCCCTCCTTATCTCACATCACCCCTGACCCTGCCTGTGTTATATAAGTCTAATGCTTATATATAGCTTCATGTTCCCTATCATATTGGATATACTCAGTATCATGGGTACAGGGGTGGACTAGCAGAGATCTTGTGGGGCCCACTATACCCATGACACCTTTAAAATGGCAGTAATAAATTGTTATATACTTTTTCTTCAGGCCTCTCCTTTAAAACAGTGCCCCACCTGACCATAAGTTGTGTGTGGTATTGCAGCTGAGCCCTATTCACTCCAATGCAGACTTGTTTTTCTGGCCCTGAGTGGGGTCAGATAAACTCACCTCTCCTGGACTCAGCGTCCTCTTCGGCGCTCTTGCATCATGTGATTAGGCCCCAGTGGTCACATGGAGCACAGTGGCGTAATGACATGGGCATGACAAGTATCATGCCTGACCCTGGGGCTTCGCCAATGGTGTCTCTCCAGGGTAGCAATCTAGCAGTCTCCTTGCAGAACGCTTGGGGTCCCTGTACGGAGGTTAGAGGGTGAACTTTGGGCAGGTTACTTAGACAGTGCTCTTGAGATTGGGCCAAAGCATAATGATCGTGGTGGCAGGGAGTGAGACCGGGCCCGGCGAAGTATGGGGCCCACAGCTAACTGGAGATGACCGGGACCTCGTAACACTATGACAGAGGTCGGGGAAAGCCTGGTACCCCAACCACTATACATATTGTAAATGAAAAGGGCCCCCAGCCGAGTCCATTTTCAATAGATACTAGCCCAGGGGAGGTGACTTAAAATAATAAATAGATAAACTCACTTCTCCTGGGTACAGCGTCCTTTTCGGCGCTCTTGCATCATGCGACTGAGGCCTGTGGTCACATGGAGCACAGCGGCGTAATGACATCAGCGTGCCCCCACATGGCCACTGAGGACCAATCAGAGGCCTCAGCAGGGACATCAAGAAGATGGCCAAAGATGCTGAAAACAGCCGGAGCCATGATGCTCCAGAAAGTTGAGGCCAGGTGAGTATAAATGTTTGTTATTTTTATTCGCCTTCCCTGGGGTCTGGCGAGACAATAATTTGCACTCAGGCCCACAAGACTCTTATTATACCTCTGGGCCAAAGTGAAACGGGCGGCAGAGGGGTTGTGAAATACAGTCCTATGAAAAAGTTTGGGCACCCCTATTAATCTTAATCATTTTTAGTTCTAAATATTTTGGTATTTGCAACAGCCATTTCAGTTTGATATATCTAATAACTGATGGACACAGTAATATTTCAGGATTGAAATGAGGTTTATTGTACTAACAGAAAATGCGCAATATACATTAAACCAAAATTTGACCGGTGCAAAAGTATGGGCACCTCAACAGAAAAGTGACATTAATATTTAGTACATCCTCCTTTTGCAAAGATAACAGCCTCTAGTCGCTTCCTGTAGCTTTTAATCAGTTCCTGGATCCTGGATAAAGGTATTTTGGACAAACAATTCAAGTTCAGTTAAGTTTGATGGTCGCCGAGCATGGACAGCCCGCTTCAAATCATCCCACAGATGTTCAATGATATTCAGGTCTGGGGACTGGGATGGCCATTCCAGAACATTGTAATTGTTCCTCTGCATGAATGCCTGAGGATTTGGAGCGGTGTTTTGGATCATTGTCTTGCTGAAATATCCATCCCCGGCGTAACTTCAACTTCGTCACTGATTCTTGAACATTATTCTCAAGAATCTGCTGATACTGAGTGGAATCCATGCGACTCTCAACTTTAACAAGATTCCCGGTGCCGGCATTGGCCACACAGCCCCAAAGCATGATGGAACCTCCACCAAATTTTACAGTGGGCAGCATGTGTTTTTCTTGGAATGCTGTTTCTTTTTGGACGTCATGCATAACGCCTTTTTTTTATAACCAAACAACTCAATTTTTGTTTCCAAAATGAAGCTGCCTTGTCCAAATGTGCTTTTTCATACCTCAGGCAACTCTATTTGTGGCGTACATGCAGAAACGGCTTCTTTCTCATCACTCTCCCATACAGCTTCTATTTGTGCAAAGTGCGCTGTATAGTTGACCGATGCACAGTGACACCATCTGCAGCAAGATGATGCTGCAGCTCTTTGGAGGTGGTCTGTGGATTGTCCTTGACTGTTCTCACCATTCTTCTTCTCTGCCTTTCTGATATTTTTCTTGGCCTGCCACTTCTGGGCTTAACAAGAACTGTCCCTGTGGTCTTCCATTTCCTTACTATGTTCCTCACAGTGGAAACTGACAGGTTAAATCTCTGAGACAGCTTTTTGTATCCTTCCCCTGAACAACTATGTTGAACAATCTTTGTTTTCAGATCATTTGAGAGTTGTTTTGAGTAGCCCATGATGCCACTCTTCAGAGGAGATTCAAATAGTAGAACAACTTGCAATTGGCCACCTTAAATACCTTTTCTTATGATTGGATACATCTGGCTATGAAGTTCAAAGCTCACTGAGGTTACAAAACCAATTTTGTGCTTCAGTAAGTCAGTAAAAAGTAGTTAGGAGTATTCAAATCAATAAAATGATAAGGGTGCCCATACTTTTGCACCGGTCAAATTTTGGTTTAATGCATATTGCGCATTTTCTGTTAGTACAATAAACCTCATTTCAATCCTGAAATATTACTGTGTCCATCAGTTATTAGATATATCAAACTGAAATGGCTGTTGCAAACACCAAAATATTTAGAACTAAAAATGATTAAGATTAATAGGGGTGCCCAAACTTTTTCATAGGACTGTATATAAAATAATGGCTCCTTTTTTACCACAATTGCGCCACCCCTGTCCATGGGTCATTCCTGGTATTGCAGCTCAGATCCTTAGAAGTGGATAAAGCGTGGGCCGCGATGACTCTATTTTCCTAGCACGAAGGCAATCACTTCCGTCACTGCCTTACGTGTTTTGCACACACAAATTTTCCGTTGAAACTTTTTTGTATTTCTAATAACATACATTACCTTGTGTTATATTAAAAACTAGCAAGCTGTGACCCGCTGTGCCTGTGCTGATCTACCGTACTACAAGCAGAGGGAAGGTGACGTTCCCCTCCCCTGCCCGCCCGCTCGGCGTAACATTAATTCCATGTTGTCATTTTCAGTTTTAATGAGTTTTGTTACCTTTCCGTTACTTCGCTTATTGCTGTTTTTTATACAATTATGATTATTTTTTCCTCTCTGGTTATAGAAAGCGGAGACTTGACAGTAAAATTACATAGTTACTGCGATCTACGATACGATGAGGTGTGAAGGGAATATTTCCTCCAGACATTCTGTAACACCTTCATTCTCCTTTGTGAATTGCTTTGAAATGACTTGATAGTCCAAGCAGTTTTTTTTCGCTCGGAGCGACGTCTTGACCTACTCCTTGGTCTAGCCTGAAGTCCGCTCATTGATGTCTTCTCGCGCTCGCTGTGTACATGTCAGCTACGGTTTAAGCGGATTCTACTTTCTGTCAAATGTAGATTAATTGCTGGAAAAATCCAAGCGGCCCCTGCAAAGGCCAAGAGTCTCTGCGGAGGGTTTCCTTTATTTTATCTCAAGTGACGGACAATGAGCGATGGAGCCACCAACATGTAGACATGGATATTCTTCCTCCTGACTCCGTTGTACACATGCATGCTTGGCTCTGATGTGCATGTGTGTGTAACGTGGACACTGAAACCACAACCGGAATTGGACAACTTTGCAGCAATTTGCAAATGCTGAGACAGGTAAGGTAGGCGTCTTACATTGGTAGTCTTCAGCAGGTTCCCTTGCACAAGATCTGCTGGGACATGGGGGGTCTACTTCCATGTGGTGGACTCATCCATCTGTTTGTTGAGAACCAAGACACTTGCACGTCCCCTGTCCGAGACTTACCACTAGAGATGAGCGAACCGGTTAAGACAAAACCAAATTTACTAAAGTTAAACCCAAAACTTTTAGGTTTTTCAACCACTAGTGACTAATATACTGTATATACTCGAGTATAAGCCAAGTTTTTCAGCGCAGTTTTATACTCGAGTCAAGTGGCAAGACACCTGTGGGCGGCCGCTGAACCAGCGCTGCTGCCGATAGGTGAGTGGTGAAGCAGCACTGTCTCCAGGACTGCCCCAAAACATCTTAGGGTGGCCCTGGAGACAGCGCTGCTTCACCACTCACCTATCGGCAGCAGCGCTTCTCCAGCAGCCACCCACAGTCAGCAGCGGGCCTCTGCTCGCTTGCACTCCAGACCCCCCCCCCCCCCCCCCACTGCTCCATCACATGCCAGGTGACATGGCCCCGTAAGCTCAGGCCCGCAGCCGGCATGTGTCTTTTGATCCCTAAACTAACTTAAAGCAACCCGAGCGGCCTTCTCCTACGCTGGTCCAGACATCTACGTATCAGCGTAGGCGGCATCATCACGCCTCCTACGCTGAGACGTAGGCGTCTTACTGCCGGGTGAAGAGGAGGCGGCAGCAGCCGGTAAGTAAAATAACTTTTTTTTTTGCTTTATAATAGGCCGCTACATGCTGGAGTATCCCCAACCTCCCCGGGCCTGCTCACTGCCGCCCCCGCTTCCCCTTATAGTATAGGCGGCGGAGGCCAGCAGTGAGTAGGCCCGGGCCGCGATCCCACTGCCGCTATTATTATACCTGGGGGTCTTTTCAGACCCCGAGTATAATAATCGGAGCCCCAGGGGAGGTGAGGGAACATAATAAACACTGTTACTCACCTCTCCGGGATCCTATGTTACTCCTGGTAGGCTTTGGGCCTGTACGGTAATGTGTCAGACGTCACATGGTCTGGAATATTACCATATAGGCCCAAAACCTGTGCTAGTAGTAATAACCTGTTACTGCCAGCACAGGCTTTGGGCCTATATGGTAATATCCCAGACCATGTGACATCTGGGACATTATCATACAGGCCCGAAGCCTTCTAGGATTAACTTTGGATCCCAGAGAGGTGAGTAACAATGTTTATTATGTGTCCTCACCTCCCCTGGGGCTCCGATTATTATACTCGGGGTTGGAAAAGACTCCTGATTATAATAATAGTTCATGGGGAAGGGGTGGTGGCGTTTTGGTTGTCTATCTGTCCCTTCACTGAGCTTGAAGACTAGGGAGGTATCATATCTTACTCTGGTGATCAGGCAAAAGTAGATATCTCCATGATAACGAGATTCCCAAAAGTAGACATGTGCCTTAGGCTTTGGGCCTTTAACTTCAAGCATAGAAGTAAGATATTAATATTCAGTTTTTCCAAATGAAGTGCGCACAACTTTATTTTCCCTTTCAGCGGGTCTCCTTTAAGTGCATCCTCCCAATTTGTGGGCCGTGATATAATAAGTACGTCTCGGCTTCATGCTGATTCATTTTGCCTTTCACAAACAATAGCCACGTAATCACCTTGTGAGACAAACAATCGATCCTTCCCAGATGTCATCCGCACTTCATCTCGCCGACTCCCCCCCGTCTATAATATATGTTATTATAGGTGTCATATACCGCACCGCGCTCTGATGACAATATAAAAGGTCGCACTGATGACTGTTTCTAAGTAATTCAGAGAATGTTCTGTAATAATGTTGTACTGCTCGGAGTCAGCCATCATCTGTACTGAGAGATCATTATGAGTGTCCACCGCTGCCGCCGCCACCGCCAAACCTGACGCCTGGAGCTCCTACCCCCTATTATCTTATGGCTGCCAAATCTCCGGACCCCCGAGAGGATCCCACAAAAAGGGGTAAAAAGTAAGTAAAAAGTAAAGTAAAAAGTTCCCACATCTCGGCTGTTTCATATGTGACTTAGACATGTTATGTGTTGGTCATATCACAAAAAAAAAAGAGGCGTGATGAGCACAAAGGCAAGTAACACTCCAAAACAAGCTGTGGGTTCAGGAATAGGGGCACGACCTCTACTCACATTCTATTCTCCAAGACAATGTCTGTCAAATATTGGCAGGTCGGAATTTTTTAATAACCATTTAGTGTGATAACTACCGCCATACAATACCTAGATAATACTCCCGTACACATAATGCTACAACGCAGCCCAAATAATACTGCAATATAGTGTGTTTGTGAGCAGTGGCGTGACTAGGAATGGTGGGGCCCCGTGGCGAACTTTTGGCATGCCACCACCCCGACCGACACCGACCCCCTCCTACGCATTCCTGCGCGCTCTATTATGCCCCATAGTGGCCCCTGCACACAGTATTATCCCCCATAGTGGCCCCTGCACACAGTATTATCCTCCACACAGTATTATTCCCATAGTATTATCCCCCAATGACATCAGACGACTAGGCCAAATCCTTCCCGAATCGTGGAGAGGTAAGTAACAGTGTTTTTTATGTTTCTTACCTCTCCCGGGCCGCCGATCATCATACTCGGGGGTCCAAAAAGACCCCCGAGTATAATGATAGCAGCGGTAGCGGCTGTCACCAGGCCCCTAATGTCCTGGGCCCTGTGGCAGCTGCCTCTGCTGCTATGGCGGTAGTTACGTCACTGTTTGTGAGCACTAAGGAGGCATTATACTGTATGCAGGAACTAATGGGGCAGTAACTGTGAGTGAAAGAACTAATGCCGGGTTCAGACGGGGTTTTTTGGTCAGGATTTTGACGCGGAATCCGCGTCAAAATCCGGCTCAAAAAACCACCTCCCATTGAATTCAACGGGTTCCTTTTTCCTCTCGCAGAAAAAAGAAGCTTACTTCTAAAATTCCAGCGGTTTCCTGAAAGGGTTTGAGGAGGCGGACTCACATTAAAGGTATTATTTATGGTGAGACTACTACTTTAATATATTTATTCCATTTTTCTCGAAATTCAGCAATTTTTGCTTTGCCTTGTTCTGCAGCCATCCGCTCGGAGGACTGAATGCGCTTCCCAGACAGAAACAATACACCTGTGTAATGGGGAATCTAATATCCTGGCAGTGAATACACACAATGCATCTGCTTATATGAGAATAGCAGGAAACAACAACACATCGCCCGGCCCGTCTGCATGGCTGCTCCCTTTCTTCCACGAAGATAGAGTTCTTCAAAGTAATGCTAAAAATGCCAAGCAAGCGGAGCAGCGTATTGTGTAAAACCAGCGGCCAAAACCGGCAGCTGGTAACGTGGCGGCATTCACTGTCAGCAGACGGCTCCCGGCGGCTTTATATTGGGTTATTCATTCCTATGCCGGGAAAAAAGCGACAGCTGCTCCTCTACATTTTGTAAGTCAAACAGAAAATTGGAGCGTCTCCGCAATTCTGACACATAGACAGGAATAGAAAGAGATGGAAACTCTTTGTCTCAATTTAAAGGGATTTTCCTAAAATAAAGTCTGCGTATAAATGAAAAGCTTGACAACTTTCTAATAGACTTTATAGAGCAGATTTACGCAGACTGCCGTACAACTAGTTACCAGCTCCTACGTGGTGTCCGATCAGATGTTCTGCTACTAATAGCCCCATTATGGCTGCAGCACATTTCACATTTCTCTCTGAGGCAGGGGGTATGTATAATACAGAGCAGCCTGCCAGCTCTCCTATCCATTACTACTACTACTGGTTTTCGTACATCTAATTCTTCCAGGAGTAACCATCAAATAGCAAAACAAAGGGTCATGTGCAGGGTCGGACTGGCCCACCGGGGAACCGGTGAATCCTCCAGTGGGCCCCGAGCCTTGACTATCAGTCCTCATTTCCCCAGTGCAGATGCATTGGCCAGGGGCCTGATCGGGATTTTCAGGGGCCCTGATAATCAATGCATTTGTTTTGGGAAAATGAGCACTGATAGTGGCAGGGGCTGGATCGGTAACCTCGGGGTCGGCAGCGCTGTAATGATTCAAGATGCCCGGCTGCCGGCAGTTTCCCAGGGCCCTGACACACTCAGAGGCCCCCTGCCAGTCGTATACTTTCCCTATTAATATAGGGAGTATACATCAGGAGGAATGAGGAAGAGCTCTCTCTGCACCCCGGACTTGTAAGAAGACCCCAGAATGCTCCCTCATCCAAAGCCTACCACATCTAACACTCTTGGAGACAAAGCAGCACCATCTACTGGATCCATGACAAACCCTATTTAAACCACTCCATTTTAGACTCAACTATACAGAGAAGCATAAAGTACAAAGCTTTGCTTCCCTTCCACTTCTTCGGTCCCCTTTTGAGTCTGTTGGTTTCTAAAGACGGACTTGACCTAGTAACAGGGAGCGAACAGCAAGTTAGCTATAAGGGAGACCCCTAGTGGCAGGGATTTTACAAAGGGTTTTCAAGCAGAAAACAGAAACATTTGTGAAT
The DNA here is from genome assembly GCF_031893055.1 of Leptodactylus fuscus. NCBI lineage: Eukaryota > Metazoa > Chordata > Amphibia > Anura > Leptodactylidae > Leptodactylus > Leptodactylus fuscus. Next base: position 20,151,239 of record NC_134265.1, on the reverse strand, counting down.
AAAGTGCACTGCATTTTGGTCCAGAATCACATGATATATTAAAACTTAGTGGCCATTTAAAGAGTCAATAATACTGCCATACAATTCCTATTGTAGATAATACTAACCAATTTTCAATTACTTCTACCAGCTCTTCTGCCTTTTTCACTATCTCAACAATAATATTAAGCAATAACTCCACTATCCTTGAATGATAATGATCATGAATGAAGCACCTCATGTGAACGTGGCCCAAGCATGACCATTTACAACCTACATAGAAGTCTTTAACTTCTTAAAAATATACAGCCTGACCATCCCATAGAAAACATCACTGCCATATCATCATGTTGCAACAATATCACATCCATTCGGAGACTCCCTCGCCCATTGGAACACCCAACGAACGAACACCCAATGGATCCCTTTATAGTCAATGGGGTCTGTCAAACTCCATGTGTCCAATGGACCTGAACAAAGAAAGCAAGTAAGGATGGTGGATACCTTTAAGGGTCCATTCATACAAATTCCTCTTCATTGTACCTAGTATGAAGGAACCCTAAAGGTTGGCCACATACGTAAGTAGTATGACAAGGGTACATAAGAAGGCCTCCATGTAAAAGCTTTAAAAGAAGTTGCGTAGGACTTCAAAAACATGGCTGCTTTGTTCTCCTCAGGAAGTGGCATCATACCCGTTGGCCACGTGGCCATTCTGAGGCACATGGGATGGAAATGTGTGACCAAAAAACACGATGTCCCTTCCTGAGAAGAAAAAGGCAGTCATCTTATTGAGTCCTACGCAACCTCTTTAATGGCGGCCATATTGGTTTTTTACCTACTTTTCCCACTAATAGCAGAATTTTGACAACTTGGTAGAAACTTTTTGACATTTTTGGTAGAAACGCCCTTCAGATAATATCAATGGATGGGACGGAAGTTTTTTCTTACCAGTCCATTGCAAGTGCTTATCGCTGCGTAACCAGTCCCGGCCTGGGGTTGTTGTACCGTGCCTGTGAGGTAACAGGACAGTCCCGATGGCGGCGTAATCCGTAGTCCACTTTGGTTTCCATTTCGTCTTTCGAGAATATAGTTATCGGACAGAAATCCTTCATTTACGGTCAAGTTAAAATACAAGTCTTTAGTGCCCTGCTGGATCCTGTAGTGCACCCGCTCAGGACCCGTGTCTCGCTTTCGTCGCTTAAGGTGTTCATGATGACTTAAGGTATAGGATAAGAAGTTTCCGTACTCGTCCACCTTGACGGGATCTACCACTTCGTACGCTGGAGGTAAGTTACTGATGGGAGGATCTGAAAACGCCAGAAGATGACAGAACTTAATATCTGATAACAATAACACAAAGACTATGATCGTCGGCCTCCATTTTATACACAGATTTGTCAAAATTGGTGCCAAGGAAAGGGGAAACATGGCAACCAATCAGACTCCAGCTCTCATTTGTCAGAGGCCTTTTGGAAAATGAAAGCAGTGACCTGATTAGTTGTCATGAGTAACAACTCCACTTTCATTTGTATCAGGTTCAATACATCTTGACCAATATGGCTGTAGCAACCAATCACAGCACAGCTTTTATTTTCCTGTTGCAGATTATGGGCATATGTCTCCCCTCAAATAAATACAGACCCCAGACCAGACCGCTAAACTAATACAGACCCCAGACCAGACCGCTAAACTAATACAGACCCCAGACCAGACCCCTAAACTAATACAGACCCCAGACCAGACCCCTAAACTAATACAGACCCCAGAACAGACCCTAAACTAATACAGACCCCAGACCAGACCCCTAAACTAATACAGACCCCAGACCAGACCCCTAAACTAATACAGACCCCAGACCAGACCCCTAAACTAATACAGACCCCAGAACAGACCCTAAACTAATACAGACCCCAGACCAGACCCTTAAACTAATACAGACCCCAGACCCCTAAACTAATACAGACCCCAGACCAGACCCCTAAACTAATACAGACCCCAGACCAGACCTCTAAACTAATACAGACCCCAGACCAGAGCCCTAAACTAATACAGACCCCAGACCAGACCTCTAAACTAATACAGACCCCCGACCAGACCCCTAAACTAATACAGACCCCAGACCAGACCCCTAAACTAATACAGACCCCAGACCAGACCCCTAAACTAATACAGACCCCAGACCAGACCCCTAAACTAATACAGACCCCAGACCAGACCGCTAAACTAATACAGACCCCAGACCAGACCCCTAAACTAATACAGACCCCAGACCAGACCCCTAAACTAATACAGACCCCAGACCAGACCCCTAAACTAATACAGACCCCAGATCAGACCACTAAACTAATACAGACCCCAGACAAGACCCCTAAACTAATATAGACCCCAGACAAGACCTCTAAACTAATACGGACCCCAGACCAGACCCCTAAACTAATACAGACCCCAGACCAGACCCCAAAACTAATACAGACCCCAGACCAGACCCCTAAACTAATACAGACCCCAGACCAGACCCCTAAACTAATACAGACCCCAGACCAGACCTCTAAACTAATACAGACCCCAGACCAGACCCCTAAACTAATACAGACCCCAGACCAGACCCCTAAACTAATACAGACCCCAGACCCCTAAACTAATACAGACCCCAGACCCCTAAACTAATACAGACCCCAGACCAGACCCCTAAACTAATACAGACCCCAGACCAGACTCCTAAACTAATACAGACCCCAGACCAGACCTCTAAACTAATACAGACTCAAGACCAGACCCCTAAACTAATACAGACCCCAGACCAGACCTCTAAACTAATACAGACCCCAGACCAGACCCCTAAACTAATACAGACCCCAGACCAGACACCTAAACTAATACAGACCCCAGACCAGACCCCTAAACTAATACAGACCCCAGACCAGACCCCTAAACTAATACAGACCCCAGACCAGACACCTAAACTAATACAGACCCCAGACCAGACCCCTAAACTAATACTGACCCCAGACCTCTAAACTAATACAGACCCCAGACCAGACCCCTAAGCTAATACAGACCCCAGACAGGACCCCTAAAGTAATACAGACCCCAGAGCAGACCCCTAAACTAATACAGACCCCAGACCACACCCCTAAACTAATACAGACCCCAGACCAGACCTCTAAACTAATACAGACCCCAGACCACACCCCTAAACTAATACAGACCCCAGACCAGACCTCTAAACTAATACAGACCCCAGACCAGACCCCTAAACTAATACAGACCCCAGAGAAGACCCATAAACTAATAAAGACCCCAGACCACACCCCTAAACTAATACAGACCCCAGACCAGACCCCTAAACTAATACAGACCCCAGACCAGACCTCTAAACTAATACAGACCCCAGAGCAGACCCCTAAACTAATACAGACCCCAGACCAGACCCCTAAACTAATACAGACCCCAGATTAGACCCCTAAACTAATACAGACCCCAGATCAGACCCCTAAACTAATACAGACCCCAGACCAGACCTCCTAAACTAATACAGACCCCAGACCAGACCTCTAAACTAATACAGACCCCAGACCAGACCCCTAAACTAATACAGACCCCAGACCAGACCCCTAAACTAATACAGACCCCAGACCAGACCCCTAAACTAATACAGACCCCAGATCAGACCCCTAAACTAATACAGACCCCAGACCAGACCCCTAAACTAATACAAACCCCAGACCAGACCCCTAAACTAATACAGACCCCAGACCAGACCCCTAAACTAATACAAACCCCAGACCAGACCTCCTAAACTAATACAGACCCCAGACCAGACCTCCTAAACTAATACAGACCCCAAACCTGACCCCTAAACTAATACAGACCCCAGACCAGACCCCCTAAACTAATACAGACCCCAGACCAGACCCCTAAACTAATACAGACCCCAGACCAGACCTCTAAACTAATACAGACCCCTTTAGACTGATCCAGAGCCCAGGTCAGACTGTACAGATTCTCTCCTCCTTCCTTCGCTTCCTCTTTCCTCCTATAGACACCACTGCAGACATTGTTGTGCTCCTGGCCCCGTCATAGTCTGTGGTGGCCTCTGGGAGTGAGAGGGATAGCACAAATAAGAGAGGAAGGGTCCAGCCATGTAGACTATAGATGCCAGGCTAGTCATGCCGGTGACTGCGTGCAGGCTAGCCAGATTACGGGAAGGCTTTGTCTCCTTCTGGATAATAGGCTGTACTTGGTAATTTGTTCTATCAGCCATATTCCTATGCCATATCCATCTGATCTATTAGCTGAGGCTTCTTCTTATATAATATATTTCGGATGATATAAACATCTGCACTTCTTTATTTCCAGTTTTAACTTTGACCCAAAAACTTGCGTTCAGAAATATTTGTCTTCAAAAGCACAGAACGGAGTTAATTTTATCTGACTTTTAACATCCTTGTTCCTCTCGCAGCTGCGAACGAAATGTGCGGTTACCAGAGGTGAACTATAAATGCAACGAACATCCAATGTTCCCGCGAATGTCGCCTAACTGGACCCAATCTGCTCCGCATCAGACATGTCTCTTAGCTGCCAACCATCAACAATACCTAGAGGTGGGCGAAACGGTTCATAACAAAACAGAATGTTCCACATCGTTTGGGTTTTAACAAAATAGGGGGTTTAGATTTTTCCAGGCTACAGGGTTAAATATTTTTAGCTATTTATAGTAATACTGATGTATTGCAGTATACTGTCCGATCAATTGAATTTTACAGTTGCAATACCCAGCCTGGCCACTGCACAGTGAGTGGAGCTGTCTGCTTTACTGATATGATCTTTTCCTATCTATCATCTTGCAACCCCTTTAATTGTATTTCTTAGAAGTATTGTCTGCTAAAATGTGTATGCAATATAATACAAGGACATTAGCTGTATGTAATATCTACTCATATGGTGTATATATTATTGATATCGTATACAGAGCGATAGATCTAACAGCCGATTCTATAAGTGAAATAGAGTTAAACGGTGGAGGTCTCTCCGCAGACCCTCCGTCCTAGTGAATTACAGTATCACAGATAAATCAATAGCTGAGATGAGACTCTGGATAATGCTGCGCTCCTCAATGTCTCTATTAGTTCATCTTCACACTGTGCATTTGTCTTCATCAGCACTTTACACGGAAGGGAACAGGAGAAAGGAAAGACTGGAAGACGGTGAAAAAAAACAGGTATAAAACATTCTACTATAACAGACCACTATATGCACTGGCCAAACAGAGGACTGTTATCCTATGGTATTGGAAAAGTCAGAAAAGATCAGTCCAGCACAAACAATCAGAATATGGAAGCTAGACTAGGGACAACCAAATAGCAGGCACCTGGATGAGCAGGAAGAGGGTTTAAGTATCGCTCCTCAATTATTAGCTGGATGAGATTAGGAGAGCTCTGAAAACTGCTGAAGCTTTACAGTTTGGCCTGGTAACCCTACACTTCCTATTATCTATCTCTAGCTCTCTATCTGATTCTGTAGCAGGGAGAAAGTAAAGGGCTGCTGTAATTCAGTTCTTTCCCACTCTCTTTTATATTGAAATGAATGGAGTGTACTCTACTAAGATGTGATGCAATGTATACAATTCCCGGGTAGAGCTACTCCCTAAAATGGTCTAGGAACAGATTAGGTCTGAATCCCGCAAGTAAACTTCAGAAGGAGTCTCAGCACTGGAGAGGGTTAATTCTAAAGATAAAGTTTAAACAACAGTCCTTCTCCCCCCCCCCCCCACACTTGTATTTGTAGAGCAGAGGCGCCTGTGGAGATGAGCGAGTACTATTCGAAACTCCCGTTTCGAATAGCACGCACCCATAGGAATGAGTGGAAGCAGCCGGCACGCCGACTTTGCAGGCGGCCGGCCACTTAACCCCCTGCGTGCCGGCTGTGTCCATTCATTCCTATAGGTGCATGCTATTCAAAAAAGGAGTTTCGAATAGTACTCGCTCATCTCTAATCACTATGTAGTTGCGCTAATTCAAAGGTAGATAATTTGGCGAGGGTTACGTCTATGGTATGACGTCCAAGTACACTCACCGATTTTCCATGGATCCATGTGTGGGCAAAGACTCCGTGCTGCAAAACTCAGAACATGTCTTATGCTGCTCATTGTTTGAGGCACGGACATGCCCAGAGAAGCCCATGGGAGACTGGAAACAACGGAGGGTACACTAATGCCAGCCAGCGAACCCCATAACAATGCCTCCCTGTAATCCTGGTGGGGGTCTTGGTTGTTCCCACTGCTGTGTTTAGCTCCCGCACCCTATCCCCTTCTGCTGGTACCTCCCCTTAGCCTAGCCTTCTCCTCCTGCTCCTGCCCTTGGCGTTACTCCCTTAAGGAGTGCGCTAGTTTCTGCCAGACTACTCCATTACCACATCCTGACTGAGTCTCCATTGATTGACCTTGACTTGTTCCTGACGTTGTCACTGATCCTGACCCTGTTCTGCTGATCGTCTTTGTCAGACCCTAACCTGTCTCTGAGCTGCTTGTCCTGACCTTTTGCCTATACGTGACCTTGAATGTCATTACCAGTCACTGACCTCGACCTAGTACCTGACCTCCTTGTCTTGCCCTCTGGTGCTCTGCAATGGTGTCTCTCTGACCCTAGGCAATGCTCCACCAATACGTAACCTGGTAGTCTCCCCACAGTGAGGTCCAAATACCAATATGGAGGTTAAAGGGTGAATACCAGGGAGGCTACAACACCTTTGAGTCCAATTGGTTGTCTTCCTGTGAGATCTTCTATGGGCGCTGCATTATGGATTCCGTATACGTGAGGACTGTTGTATTACGTTGCAGCTAATGCTATCTTGTTAGAGACTGGACCCAAGCATGGGCTGACATATGTTTCTTGTCAAGCGTTTCCTGTGCACATGTTCCTGCTGTCAGCTCGCTCTCTAACTGGAATGTGGACGCTTCTGAGCATAGAATTGGCCATTTAATGCTCCATTGTATTAACAATAGCCAAGCTCAATATCCCCATCAGTAAAATAAACAGATGCCCTGTGGCTCCGCAACGTATTGTCTCCTTCAGGTCTCCTTGCAGATGATAGAATTTCTACACAACCTCTCGCCAATTCCTGCAAATTTACACATGAAAAATGATATTAAAGCCTGTAGAGATGAAATAGATAGTGCCCCCTGCAGACTCAGTGTATGAAGTGCTACTTTATCTGTCATGTTCTGCCTTCCCATGTGGCGCTGCACATCCTGAGCATGGCATGGGGCGACCATTACAGGCGCAACATTAAAAGGAATTAGATATTTATGGAAGTGCATGAGGGACGTGAGCGGAGCCCGAAATAGAGAGTACGCCGAGGAAGATTTGTCTGTCTAATAGACTGCAGGGATTCCATCTCTTTACTAGTAACCAATGCAGAGAGGTCAGGCAGGGCCCGCTAAAGCAGCTATTTCATGGGTCAGCTGTAATGTAACTGCAAACAGGACTTTTCTCTCTGCATTTTTCTGCCCTTTTTCGGTAGTCCCTCAAGTGGACCCCACAAACGTAAACTTGTAAGCTCAACAGCCTGGACTCCGTACTGATACATTGTAGCAAACTAGCAGAGAGATTTGTGCAGATGCTGCTGATGTATCCAGTCTAGACAATGCTCTGTGAGCGCAACAGCCTGGACTCTAGACTGATACATTGTAGCAAACTAGCAGAGAGATTTGTGCAGATGCTGCTGATGTATCCAGTCTAGACAATGCTCTGTGAGCGCAACAGCCTGGACTCCACACTGATACATTGTAGCAAACTAGCAGAGAGATTTGTGCAGATGCTGTGGTTGTATCCGGTCTAAGACAATGCTCTGTGAGCTCAACAGCCTGGACTGCAAACTGATACATTATATCCAGACTACACAATGCTCTCTGAGCTCAACAGCTTGGACTCCACACAGATACATTGTAACAAACTAGAGAGATTTGTGCAGATGCTGGCATGCGTGCAATATTTTGTCAAGTGTGAAAAAGTTTCCAGCTGTCACAAAGCACAAACCTGCAGCCGAAGAGTTAACATTGAGCTCTGCTACATCTGTATAGATCAGCGCTGTGTTATTACTTACTGCATTTGTATTTATTTAGTGGCAAGAAACCAGACCCATAAAAAGAGCAGCGATAAGAGAATATTCCCAGCTGAGAGCAGACACAGAGATGGATCTGGACTGGAGCTATAAACACAGCTGAGAGCGGCGGCCGGAGGAAGACATACTGTAACTACAGGAGACCACCAGGAGGGGGGCGAGGAATAATAGATAGATAGATAGATAGATAGATAGATAGATAGATAGATAGGAGATAGATAGATAGATAGATAGATAGATAGATAGATAGATAGGAGATAGATAGATAGATAGATAGATAGATAGATAGATAGATAGATAGGAGATAGATAGATAGATAGATAGATAGATAGATAGATAGATAGGAGATAAATAGATAGATAGATAGATAGATAGATAGGAGATAGATAGATAGGAGATAGATAGATAGATAGGAGATAGATAGATAGATAGATAGATAGATAGATAGATAGATAGATAGATAGGAGATAGATAGATAATAGATAGATAGATAGGAGATAGATAGATAGATAGGAGATGATAGATAGGAGATGATAGATATAGATAGATAGATAGATAGATAGATAGATAGATAGATAGATAGGAGATAGATAGATAGATAGATAGATAGGAGATAGATAGATAGATAGATAGATAGATAGATAGATAGGAGATAGATAGATAGATAGATAGATAGATAGATAGATAGGAGATAGATAGATAGATAGATAGATAGATAGATGATAAATAGATAGATAGATAGATAGATAGGAGATAGATAGATAATAGATAGATAGATAGATAGATAGATAGATAGATAGATAGGAGATAGATAGATAGGAGATGATAGATATAGATAGATAGATAGATAGATAGATAGATAGATAGATAGGAGATAGATAGATAGATAGATAGATAGATAGATAGATAGGAGATAAATAGATAGATAGATAGATAGATAGATAGATAGATGATAAATAGATAGATAGATAGATAGATAGATAGATAGGAGATAGATAGATAGATAGATAGGAGATAGATAGATAGATAGATAGATAGATATATAGATAGATAGATAGATAGATAGGAGATAGATAGATAGATAGATAGATAGGAGATAGATAGATAGATAGATAGATAGATAGATAGATGATAAATAGATAGATAGATAGATAGATAGATAGATAGATAGATAGGAGATAGATAGATAATAGATAGATAGATAGATAGATAGATAGATAGGAGATAGATAGATAGGAGATGATAGATATAGATAGATAGATAGATAGATAGATAGGAGATAGATAGATAGATAGATAGATAGGAGATAAATAGATAGATAGATAGATAGATAGATAGATAGATGATAAATAGATAGATAGATAGATAGATAGATAGATAGGAGATAGATAGATAGATAGATAGATAGATAGATAGGAGATAGATAGATAGATAGATAGATAGATAGATAATAAATAGATAGATAGATAGATAGATAGATAGGAGATAGATAGATAGATAGATAGATAGATAGATAGGAGATAGATAGATAGATAGATGATAAATAGATAGATAGATAGATAGATAGATGATAAATAGATAGATAGATAGATAGATAGATAGATAGATAGGAGATAGATAGATAGATAGATAGATAGATGATAAATAGATAGATAGATAGATAGATAGATAGATAGATAGGAGATAGATAGATAGATAGATAGATAGATAGATAGGAGATAGATAGATAGATAGATAGATAGGAGATAGATAGATAGATAGATAGATAGATGATAAATAGATAGATAGATAGATAGATAGATAGATAGATAGGAGATAGATAGATAGATAGATAGATAGATAGATAGATGATAAATAGATAGATAGATAGATAGATAGATAGATAGATAGGAGATAGATAGATAGATAGATAGATAGATGATAAATAGATAGATAGATAGATAGATAGATAGATAGATAGGAGATAGATAGATAATAGATAGATAAATAGATAGATAGATAGGAGATAGATAGATAGGAGATGATAGATATAGATAGATAGATAGATAGATAGATAGATAGATAGATAGGAGATAGATAGATAGATAGATAGATAGATAGATAGGAGATAGATAGATAGATAGATAGATAGATAGATAGATAGATAGGAGATAGATAGATAGATAGATAGATAGATAGATAGATAGGAGATAGATAGATAGATAGATAGATAGATAGATAGGAGATAAATAGATAGATAGATAGATAGATAGATAGATAGATAGGAGATAAATAGATAGATAGATAGATAGATAGATAGATAGGAGATAGATAGATAGATAGATAGATAGATAGATAGGAGATAGATAGATAGATAGATAGATGATAAATAGATAGATAGATAGATAGATAGATAGATAGATAGATAGATAGATAGATAGGAGATAGATAGATAATAGATAGATAGATAGATAGGAGATAGATAGATAGATAGATAGATAGATAGATAGATAGATAGATAGATAGGAGATAGATAGATAGATAGATAGATAGATAGATAGATGATAAATAGATAGATAGATAGATAGATAGATAGATAGATAGATAGATAGATAGATAGGAGATAGATAGATAGATAGATAGATAGATAGAAGATAGATAGATAGATAGATAGATAGATAGGAGATAGATAGATAGATATTAGATAGATAGATAGGAGATAGATAGATAGATAGATAGATAGATAGATAGATAGATATTAGATAGATAGATAGATAGATAGATAGATGATAAATAGATAGATAGATAGATAGATAGATAGATAGATAGATAGATAGATAGTCATTTTTCACAGCCCTTTGCACCTCGGCCGTGTGAATCTAGTCTTAGGGGGAGTTTACACGGAGCAACATGCTGCGTGATGTGGCACGTATACGGCGTGTGAGACTTTGCAGGCCGTATACGCGGCTGCAAAATGACACAGTGTATACGATCCCGGCTCCCATTGAAATCAATGGGAGCGTATACGGCCGGCAAAGTCTCACACGCCGTCTACGTGCCACATCACGCAGCATGTTACTCCGTGTGAACTCCCCCTTACTGTCTTAGTCATATTTGAGTCATTTAAGTGTAATGTCTAATCTAGGTAAAGCTGAGTGAATGTACAGGTCTGAGAAAGCTGGGTGTCCTCATTAGTCCTCGCACTGGCTATTAATGTGATGTATATGGCAGTCAGATGAGAGGACAGGGCTGGGCCAAGGGCCTGGAGAGCCACAGGCCAGAGTAATGGTATGAGCTGCGTTCTGGTTTCTGAGGTGCTAGGCCTACACTCTGACAGTGGGGGGCGCTGTATATACTGTGGACAGGATTTGTTTTACTGTGGAGCTGTCTGACACAACAGGTGATGTGGGTGGGTTGCACATGACCGTATGCTAGCCAATGGCAGCACAAGGAGGTGATCCATTCCCTGGTCCATTGTGGTCCCTACTCTCGGCCCACACATGGGACTACCCTGCTGTATACAGATCCTTATCTGTATGTATTATACATACTATATACAGTATAATGTGTATATACAGTATATATAAATGCTATACATAATGTATAGTGTACGTAGTAACTGTCACCTGCCCTTTATTGATGATGAGATGACTCTGCTCCTGTCTCATTCTACACAGCAAAGCCAGCAAGTGAGCAGAATACACAGAATACAGAAGTCGTCACATTATGGTAATTTATACAAATTACAAAAATTACAGAAACATGTTTATATTTAAAAAAATAAATAAATCTCATGTATCTATCTGAGAAGATAAATGAGTGGCGCCCCCGCTGACATGTGCTGCCCCCGCGCCTGTCCTGCTGCCACGCCTGACACTGATTTCCTATGAATATTTATGAGCTCTCTGAATATTGATACCAGAGATTCCTCTAATATTCATTATATAATAAGTGTCAGTGCTGATGTGTGGCGGGAGGGGAGGGGGAGGGGGGGTAGACCGCTGCAGGGGCAAAGCAATCAGAGAGTGGAATCATCTGCCGAAACTATCCAGACAGGAGAAGGGTAGAGAGTAAATAGGAAAAATGGGGAAAGAAATGGTGTGCGTTATGAGGTTCTGCAGCAGCTGAGGTGTGCATTATGAGGTTCTGCAGCAGCTCGGTTGTACGTTATGAGGTTCCGCAGCAGCTCAGGTGTGCATTATAAGGTTCCACAGCAGAAAGTGGTCTGTGGTCTGTATTATGATGTTCCACAGCAGCTCAGGTGTGTGTTATGATGTTCCGCAGCAGCTCAGGTGTGCGTTATGAGGTTCTGCAGCAGCTCAGGTGTGCATTATAAGGTTCCGCAGCAGCTGAGGTGTGCGTTATGAGGTTCTGCAGCAGAAAGTGGTCTGTAGTCTGTATTATGATGTTCCGCAGCAGCTTAGGTGTGCGTTATCAGGTTCTGCAGCAGCTCATGTGTGCATTATGAGGTTCCGCAGCAGCTAAGGTGTGTGTTATGAGGTTCCGCAGCAGCTCGGGTGTGTGTTATGAGGTTCCGCAGCAGCTCGGGTGTGTGTTATGAGGTTCCGCAGCAGCTCAGGTGTGCGTTATTGTATAATTATGATGTTCCGCAGCAGCTCAGGTGTGCGTTATGAGGTTCCGCATCAGCTCAGGTGTGCGTTATTGTATAATTATGATGTTCTGCAGCAGCTCAGGTGTGCGTTATTGTATAATTATGAGGTTCCGCAACGCCTGTGCCGCTCATCTGCGAATCATCATTACGTTCTGACCCCATACTACCGTACAATATATACATCTATCCCCAATCCTATGTACAGACGTGGCGCTGATGTAGACAATGTGAACAACGCTCTGACAACACCGCATGACAGTTATTTAAAGGGACAGATCGCAACAATGTCAAACCACAACATTGTATCACCCCCATAACAACACGCCGCACGCACACCACACATGACGGCAGCTGCTCGGGTAGTCACTGACCTTTCCGCTGGACATGATCCCCAAGGCAAAAAGACGCAACGTAAAGGAAGGGAAGGAGGAAGGGAAGACGCGTGCGCCGGCCTCTGTTCACACATTGCAGCATGTCTGAGACGGCCGCGGAGAAAGTGCAAAAATCTTCATGAAGTGGAAGGAGAAGGAGGAAGGCGAGCGGAGTGCAGGGTCCTGATGGTTGAGGGAAGGTGCATTCCTGGATTTGGGAGAGGGGAGTGCTTCCAGGCCCCAGTGTCTGGTTTCTTTAGAGGAGGGCTCGGTTTGGGAGTTCCCAGGGAGTCCTCTTCTTCCATCCCCGCAGCAGCAGCCGCCGCAGATTCCACTTCTAGGGTTTCATTAGCCCCAGGAAAATCTGCACTTTCCAGTCTCCACAGTAAACTTTCCGTGACCTTAATTCACTTTCTCCTTCGTATTGGACGGATGTAGCAGAGCCGAGTTTGTTACATGTCATCCAACTGAGCGCAACGTCTGCCTGGAGTTTACATGTCCTCCCCATGTGTGCGGGGGTGTCCTGCGGGTTCTCCAAAAATGCTACAAAATGGGTCCTAGTGATCTGAGTGACCTTGGATGATGGGGGTGATGGTAACCTTTGTAAAACACCACGGAGTATGATGGCGCTACTGTAGGAAAGTCACAGGATGTTTACTGTTTAGCTTGATTACATCCTGAGTGAGGATGTAGTAGAGCTGAGTTTGTCATTTGGCTCAGTGTGTGATCCAATGATGACGCATATAGATGTATTACTGAATCAGGATGTAGCAGAGCTGAGTTTGTCATTTGGCTCAGTGTGTAACCCAATGATGACGCATATAGATGTATTACTGAATCAGGATGTAGCAGAGCTGAGTTTGTCATTTGGCACAGTGTGTAACCCAATGATGACGCATATAGATGTATTACTGAATCAGGATGTAGCAGAGCTGAGTTTGTCATTTGGTGCAAGTGATCCAAAGGTCGCTCAGTTCTATATATTCCCGACTCAAGAGTTTGTCATATGGCACAATGCAATACTGAATCAGGACGTTGCAGAGTTGGGTTTGTCATTGGGCAAGGGATCAGACCCCCACTGAGCAAACACTTATTGCCTATACCTTTAATCTACCGTCTGTGTATCACAGGATGTAGCAGACTTGTGTTTGTTTGGCACAGTGTGTAAGGATTAGATACATTACTGAACCAGGATGTAGCAGACTTGTGTTTGTTTGGCACAGTGTGTAAGGATTAGATACATTACTGAACCAGGATGTAGCAGAGTTGGGTTTGTCATTGGGCCAGGGATCAGCGCCCCCCACTGGGCAGACATTTATACCCCTTTACTTAGTGTCTGTGTATCCTGTTACCATCACCCACAGAGTTAAGTGACATACTCGGCTCTGCTACGCTTGTCTCAGGATTTCATGTTCCTTTCTATCCTCCTTGAGCTTGCGGCTGTGCGATAAGATATCAGCGCGGACTCTGGGAATATCCTGCGCGGGAGCGAAACAATCTGAGAAATCCTGAAAAGACTCCAAATTCTTAGATAATTATTCTGCTGGGAAAATAGAAAAACACAAATAGGAAAAGTCCTAGAAATGTGTCCAAGAAAGTCAGAGAAAATTGTGTCCTTATGTAAGAAACCGACCGCCATCATACAGCGTAAGACTATACTACTCCTATACGGGGACCAGCAGCTCTCTGCATTACCCCCAGAGTATATTGGCTCAAGCATTGGCCCTTGGCAGGGTCAGAAGGGCCCGACCGCCCCCTAAGGTTCCAATAGGGAGTAACAATAAGATTCTGCTGCAATAGTATTGACAAGTATAGGAGTCTGTATGGCAGTATTACTGGGCAGTACATGGCATAGTTACAGTATATGAGTCTGTATGGCGGTATTACTGGGCAGTACATGGTATAGTTACAGTATATGAGTACTGTATGGCGGTATTACTGGGCAGTACATGGCATAGTTACAGTATATGAGTCTGTATGGCGGTATTACTGGGCAGTACATGGTATAGTTACAGTATATGAGTCTGTATGGCGGTATTACTGGGCAGTACATGGTATAGTTACAGTATATGAGTACTGTATGGCAGTGTTACTGGGCAGTACATGGTATAGTTACAGTATATGAGTACTGTATGGCGGTATTACTGGGCAGTACATGGTATAGTTACAGTATATGAGTACTGTATGGCAGTGTTACTGGGCAGTACATGGTATAGTTACAGTATATGAGTACTGTATGGCGGTATTACTGGGCAGTACATGGCATAGTTACAGTATATGAGTCTGTATGGCAGTGTTACTGGGCAGTACATGGTATAGTTACAGTATATGAGTACTGTATGGCGGTATTACTGGGCAGTACATGGTATAGTTACAGTATATGAGTACTGTATGGCGGTATTACTGGGCAGTACATGGCATAGTTACAGTATATGAGTACTGTATGGCAGTGTTACTGGGCAGTACATGGTATAGTTACAGTATATGAGTACTGTATGGCGGTATTACTGGGCAGTACATGGCATAGTTACAGTATATGAGTCTGTATGGCGGTATTACTGGGCAGTACATGGCATAGTTACAGTATATGAGTCTGTATGGCAGTATTACTGGGCAGTACATGGTATAGTTACAGTATATGAGTACTGTATGGCGGTATTACTGGGCAGTACATGGCATAGTTACAGTATATGAGTACTATATGGCAGTATTACTGGGCAGTACATGGTGTAGTTATAGTATATGAGTACTGTATGGCAGTATTACTGGGCAGTACATGGTGTAGTTATAGTATATGAGTACTGTATGGCAGTATTACTGGGCAGTACATGGTATAGTTACAGTATATGAGTACTGTATGGTAGTATTACTGGGCAGTATATGGTATAGTTACAGTATATGAGTACTGTATGGCAGTGTTACTGGGCAGTACATGGTATAGTTACAGTATATGAGTACTGTATGGCGGTATTACTGGACAGTACATGGCATAGTTACATTATATGAGTACTGTACGGCAGTATTACTGGGCAGTACATGGTGTAGTTACAGTATATGAGTACTGTATGGCGGTATTACTGGGCAGTACATGGTGTAGTTACAGTATATGAGTACTGTATGGCGGTATTACTGGGCAGTACATGGTATAGTTACAGTATATGAGTACTGTATGGTAGTATTACTGGGCAGTATATGGTATAGTTACAGTATATGAGTACTGTATGGCAGTGTTACTGGGCAGTACATGGTATAGTTACAGTATATGAGTACTGTATGGCGGTATTACTGGGCAGTACATGGTATAGTTACAGTATATGAGTACTGTATGGCGGTATTACTGGGCAGTACATGGTATAGTTACAGTATATGAGTACTGTATGGCGGTATTACTGGGCAGTACATGGTATAGTTACAGTATATGAGTACTGTATGGTAGTATTACTGGGCAGTATATGGTATAGTTACAGTATATGAGTACTGTATGGCAGTGTTACTGGGCAGTACATGGTATAGTTACAGTATATGAGTACTGTATGGCGGTATTACTGGGCAGTACATGGTATAGTTACAGTATATGAGTACTGTATGGCGGTATTACTGGGCAGTACATGGTATAGTTACAGTATATGAGTACTGTATGGCGGTATTACTGGGCAGTACATGGTATAGTTACAATATATGAGTCTGTATGGCAGTATTACTGGCAGAACATGGTATAGTTACAGTATATGAGTACTGTATGGCGGTATTACTGTGCAGTATGTGGTATACTTACAGTATATGAGTACTGTTTGGCGGTATTACTGGGCAGTACATGGTATAGTTACAGTATATGAGTACTGAATGGCAGTGTTACCGGGCAGTACATGGTATAGATACAGTATATAAGTACTGTATGGCAGTATTACTGGGCAGTACATGGTATGGTTACAGTATATGAGTACTGAATGGCAGTATTACTGGGCAGTACATGGTATAGTTACAGTATATAAGTACTGTATGGCGGTATTACTGGACAGTACATGGTATAGTTACAGTATATAAGTACTGTATGGCGGTATTACTGGGCAGTACATAGTACAGTTGGGGAGTGTGAGGAATTGATAGTGATTATTTTTGGGTCAGTGCATAGTACTGGTGCACAAGCAATGTATGGTGGTATTAATTAGACAGTGCATGGTTATGTACAGTATATATTGTATGGTATTAGGTGAGTACTGTATGGTGTTATTATGTGGGCACTGTGTGAGTATTACAGTATGTGAATATTCTTTGCTGTCTGTGTATCCTCCCCATCCTCCTGTGATATACAGCGAGGCCTCGTACGATGGTTTCCCTACAGATTGTGTCCCTAGGACAGGTCATACCTTCCCACTACACCGTCAGGTCCTGTCACACACTATGGGGCAGATGTCGCCCTCCCCTGTATTTAACCTTCGCACTGGATGTTGGGTTTCCCTCGCTCGCAGTAAATTCAGATATTTGCAGCAAACATTGCCGCACATTCCTGGGCAGAGGAGTAAATAATACGTCTCCAGCGCTGTGTACTGAGATGTACTGATGTGGCGACAAACATCTGCTGCCAAAAACTGCACCTCAAAATTACATGTAAATTCTACGGGCGGCGGTCTGGGCTAGTGAGGGTCGGGGGCCTTATAATCTCTCGATCAAATTCTGCCCCTCCCGTCTTCATGGCGTCACTATCGTCTGGATCCATCTGGTCTTCCAGCGCTCTTTTACCCACCTGAGTCTTTTCTACCCCTTTCCCATAGCCCATAATGGGGCCCGCCCTGGTCATCGGAGGTGATAGTCTGACGGTGACTTGTGCATTTGGGCACGTTTGTAGGACACAGCCGATGTATTTTGTCACAATGGCGTGGCTGAAACACCTGAACCCTATAACTAGGACAGAAGGGGGTTCACATACTTTTTTCCATGGCTCTTATCCGCAGATAGGAATTACCAGGACATTAATACCGCCATTATTACGTTATGATTATCAATTAGTATTAATGTAGTATTCCGATGACCTGGCGCTGGGGTAAATGAAATATCTCATTATGGGCTGCTGCGCTCACATCTGGATTAGTCGCACTTAGTTAATATATATATATATATATCTTGTGTAATTATTTTTTAATTATATTAAGTTGTATCTGACAAATCTAAACTGTCTACACAGGCGGAGGAAAGACTGTGTAATATCAGCAGGCCCTGGTGTCTGAGGGGTCCCTAGGTCCCCCGGCTATTTGCTGACTATTCTCCTACCTAGCCCTTTGGATACTAAGCTTGGTACTTGTAGTGCTACTCCCGGTCCTGACTCCCGGCTATTTCCTGACTATGGTCCTGCTTAGCCCTTTGGATACTAAGTTTGATATTTCTAGTGCTCCTGGACTTGACTCCCAGCTGGTTCCTGACTATGGTCCTGGAAATACTAAGCTTCGTACTTGTAGTGCTACTCCTTGACCTGATTCCCGGCTAGTTCCTGACTATTTTCCTATCTAGGCTTTTGTCTACTAAGATTGGTACTTGTAGTGCTACTCCTGGTCCTGACTCCCGGCTATTTCCTGACTATTCTCCTACTTAGCCCTTTGGATACTAAATTTGGTACTTGTAGTGCTACTCCTGGTCCTGACTGCTGACTATTTGCTGACTATGATCCTGCCTAGTCCTTTGGATACTAAACTTGGTACTTCTAGTGCTCCTGGACTTGACTCCCAGCTGGTTCTTGACTATGGTCTTGGAACTACAAAGCTTAGTACTTGTAGTTCTACTTCTGATTTTGACTCTGAGCTATTTCCTGGGTATTCTCCTATCTAGCTCTTTGGATACTAAGCTTGGTATTTGTAGTGCTACTCCTGGTCCTGACTCCCATCTATTTGCAGACAATCCTCCTGTCCATCCCTTTGGATACTTAGCTTGGTACTTGTAGTGCTACCCCTGGTCCTGACTCCCGGCTATTTGCTGACAATCCTCCTGTCCATCCCTTTGTATACTAAGTCTGGTATTTTAGTACTACTCCTGGTCCTGACTCCCATCTATTTGCTGACAATCCTCCGGTCCATCCCTTTGGATACTAAGCTTGGTACTTGTAGTGCTACCCCTGGTCCTGACTCCTGGCTATTTGCTGACAATCCTCCTGTCCATCCCTTTGGATACTTAGCTTGGTACTTGTAGTGCTACCCCTGGTCCTGACTCCTGACTATTTGCTGACAATCCTCCGGTCCATCCCTTTGGATACTTAGCTTGGTACTTGTAGTGCTACCCCTGGTCCTGACTCCTGACTATTTGCTGACAATCCTCCTGTCCATCCCTTTGTATACTAAGTCTGGTATTTTAGTACTACCCCTGGTCCTGACTCCCATCTATTTGCTGACAATCCTCCGGTCCATCCCTTTGGATACTAAGCTTGGTACTTGTAGTGCTACTCCTGGTCCTGACTCCTGGCTATTTCCTGACAATCCTCTTGTCTATCCCTTTGGCTATTAAGCTTGGAATATAAGGGGCTGGACCTTGACCCTGTCTCCATTCCTGATCACACATCAGGTCTGACAATGCCACCATTAACCTGTGATTATTCTGGGACCTGACAATCTCCCTGTAGCAAAGTCCCCACCTCCTTGTCAAAGTTACTGAAAATCAAGGATTCCCGTAGATTCTGTACCCCAGTCTAGCCTTGGGATTGTGAATTAGAGAGTCCACGTGTCTGTACATGATCTTAATATTGATAGCTGCAATAATGACATTCCCCTAATATATACATATAGGGGGTGCATGCGGAGGAACTATGGGGGGGGGCACAGGGGAAGGAGTCTCACCTGGGCCATGAAGCTTGGACTCCTTTATCCTACATAAGAAGCAAATCTCCCATTTCCTGAGATTGTAGATGATAAAGATCCGATCTACTTACATAGAATCCTGCGGAGATCTGTTCCTTCCATGCACATGTGACATCTAAGATGTCTGGAAAGCATCACAACATACAGAAAACACATATGTGACTTTCCCCGGGTGCAGATAGCTTGCAGGTAGTCACGTGACTCATTACATAGACGGTACATTAATTTTCATTGCTAAAGTTTCCCAGAAACATAATCTTATCATTGTTAATGTATAAGTCCTGGAGTCACGGAATAGGGGGAAGCTGGGAGGGGTCAGTTAAAGGGAATGACATTATTTAAAGTGTCCCTTTTCTTCCTGAAGACTGTAATGATCTATGAATTGACCCCCATAAAGCACAAGCCCTGATGCACTGTCTATGCAGGATAGAAAGGAAGGTAATGTATCTCCTATATGGCGGCACTTATAGGGTTTAGGTCCTGTGTTTGTCACTTAGCAGGTCACTGAACAGCTATGACTTGGGCAATTCCTAAGGATCCCTGGGATTCGCCTTCATCCTATATGGGATTGCTCATTTCTTCAGACCTTATAAAATAATGCCCCATGCACACAACCAAGTGTGATTCCGGTGCGGGCTCAAGTTTGCAGCGGAATATACTTGGATAACTCGGATTCCGTTATGTATTCACATCTATGGGGACTTCCATTTCAGTTTCGGAACGTAATGGATCATAAGATCCCATAGACCTGAATGCCTAATGGAATCTGAGTTATCCGAGTGCAAAATTGGCCCCACATCGGAAGCACACTTGGGGGTCTAACAATAGCACTAGGACCAAAACTTGCAGAATATCTCTTAAGGTTCGCCCATCTCCCTAACATTCAAGCCTACGAACACGACCATAAATCTCACAGTCCCAGATATCCCCTATAAATGTAATGTCTTGCTTAGAAGACCCTATGAGCGTCCATTGTCATTGGAGTCACCGTCTGCTAAACAGTTGGCGGAGTCTTGGGAGCCGGGTGTCAGTTCTTGTGACAGCTCTAATAGAATCCAGACAAGTTGTCACCTTCTGCCCAAGAAGATATGACAAGATTAATGGCCGAATACGGTTTTCTTGCGACTTGACAGAAGAGGATGAGTCAAGGACAGGCCGTATCTCCTCTTACTAACCAGCGTCTCGGGCCGCTCAAGTCCTGGCCCGAGGAATAAGGAGACTCTGCACAGACCGAGCCATTATCTTGTTTTGGTGACACCTTTTGGTCCACCTTATCCCTTATTCTGCATTCGGTTATCGTTACGTATCACTTGCAGCTGCAACGTAGACCCAAAGAAAGAGAAATACGAAGGAGCCGCGTCTATGGCTTTGGTTACAAAAAAACGGAGGAAGAGAACGCACCTTTTCCGCAACATGAGATCTCAGCCTTAATCTGAAATAAATCCAGATTCTCTTTAAGAAAATCGAAAGATTAATCAAAGTCTTAAGATTCTGCCGGGATTACGTAATGGCTTTAGAATGGTTCCTGTACGGTAAGTAACTATTAAGAGGTCATTATAGAATAGGACCTAATGCAGACTGATGAGTTAATGGGGCATTAGACGTGCGCAGTCATCTGTCTTGTGAATATGATGAAATTATCTGCTCGTTATGAATGGAAGGTTAATATACTTCACTATGGCAGGAGTTTACGGTATTACTTATGGGTAGGTGAGCACGGGTTCTTATAAATGAACCTATGGCATGAATAGCTCCATATATAATATATGTAATCCAGTAAAATGCCTGCAAAACATCACTGCAGGACGAGATTTACATCACACATAATACCGCCATATAATATATACATACCTATAGACAATGCCTAAATAATACTCCCATACAGTGTCCATATAATACTGCAGAAACAGCCCACGTAATACCGCCATGTAGTCCCCGAATACTATTCAGTATCCCTATCACATTCACTATAAGAGCGTACATAGTATAGCAGTTCAATTTCCCGAATAATACCGTCATAGACTTCTCAATACTCCCGGGTGGTTACATGGTTAATTGTAACCTGTCAGGAGGAGTGTTCAGTCTGATGGAGCGCTCTTGTCTGCCGGAGCTGAGGATGGATTGCGGTGTTTTTCACCTCTCCGCTTGCTCCAGGGGGTCCTCCGAGTACGTGGAGCCAAATGTAAGGGGTTTTGTTGCAGGGTTTGCTGTGTGATGAGGAAGCTGCAGCACATTTATCACAGTAGTGCACGCTATATGCAAGATGGTGGAGACTTTCCTTTATGCCACTTCTCATCAATATTCTGGTGTCCACATTAGTAAATGTAGCCCATTTTAGGACTCCACTATTCATGATGACGGTCCCAGTGGTGGCAGCTCCAACCGGGCCCAGAAGCCGGGGGGGCCCACAGGTGACCCTCACCACGCTAGCACTAGATCAACTTATTTGATCCCCTTTGTGATGCAGTCTGTATCCGCCCTGTTCTCTGGTACACTGAAGGAGGAAGATTTATGATACACAGCCTTCCACTGTCAGAAAGGAGAGAAGTAACCCTTTCATCGAACAGGATTCTGTAGTGGAGGCTGTGACACAAAAGAGGGCACCATTACTATGTGGGGGGACCGATAGGATGGGAAAACGTGACCTGATGTGGTGGTCTGGGCCAGATAGAGAAGGAAAGGGAAATGGGAATATAGAGGGGACACAAGCTGAGCGTCAGGACCAGGCTGTGAGCCTTTAGTTACACGCCTGGTGCCCACATTACCATGCGGTACATTGTCTATAGTATCATAGACCAGATATACAGATATACAGATAGTGTATGTCCTTAGAATACACTGGACACAGTAGGACACATCTCTACTAAAGACGGTCATTCATGTAAACAATCTATCCTGTATGGCCGCCCCAGTGAGAACCATGGCCGTACACATGGGATGTGAGGATTGTTAGCCGCACCACATATCAGCGCGACTCTCATTACTCGGCTACAGAGAGGGCAGAGGTTCCGTTTTTACACCATCGAATTATGTGAATATCTCATCCACCCCCCTCCAGTCCTCCCGCTGCCTCCAAGCAGATGGCTCACATCTATAATTGCCGCATTACATCTACAGTATGGAAGAAGGAGCAAAAGATCAAAAAGAGGGAAATGTGTCCAAAAAAAACAACTAAAATGTTACACACAGGAGGATAGAACACAGATCCCGGATACATTGTATCATTGTAGTGGAATAAAGATGTGTGCTGTAATATAGTTCTTCATTTTTTTTTTTAAGGGGGGGTTGTGGCTCCAAAAAATGTGATCTGAGGCTATATTGGGGGCCCTGTTTGGGATATATCACCCCAGTCCTGCATATCGATACAAACCACAAAAAAAGGGTAAGTATGACATAATAAACACACTAATAATAAAAATCTCAAAAAATCTTTATTATAATAATTTAACACATACACAAAATAGGACGATGCAAAGAAAACAAATGTACACATACACAAATGGGTATAATGGATGCCACAACAAATGGTGGTCCCTGTGAATACTGCTAGTTTCCCTCATGAGCCATACCAAAGTACAAAATACACACTCTCGTATTATGTATTGAAATTCACATAGGTGAGTGTTACCATCATAAACAACTATATAGGACACAATTATAAATTCTGACTCCCAGTATTTTTATGTTCACCCCTAAGGATGAACAATAGAAACTATAATATCAAAGACTACAGGTCCTATTAAGATTGATCTTACTTCCTGTATACAAAGAGCGGCGTATACATTGCCCTCAGAGGTCTAGTAACCACCATATGTTAGAAGAAAGACATGTTGCAAGTACAAGAAGATTTGTATAGACACTCACCCATGGGGAGGGTAATCAGCAGATCACCAGGGACGGGCACCCACTACCCAAACCCCGACGCGCGTTTCGGCGCAGAGAGCCTTCGTCAGGAGGAGGAGGAGAAAACATACATGCTCCCTATTTATATGCCGGCATATAACATTGGGGTCCAATGGGAGCAGTCCCAGCTGCTCACAATAAACTCGCATCATTGCGAGTGTACGCCGCGGGCGAATGGCGGCGCATGCGCATGGTGGCACACGGACAGAACACATGACCGGGACCCGAAGTATCGCGGTCACGTGACCGTGATCTCGCGATGTTACGGCTCCGGCATGTGTTCGTGCGAGCGCCCACCAGGCATGCGCACTCACCCGTTGCAGTATGTTATACAGTTACTATGGACTCATCCGAAGGACCCCAAAGACTATGGGTTAAAGAGATAGTAGCCCATATTAAATTCAGAACAATGGAAGTATACAATCAAGATACCTTTACAGGCTAATAATTACATTATGTACCAGGTGATAATGTGTATTATAAATATATTAATAAAGTGCAATTACAATTCAAGATAGCACCAGAAGACAAAAGGTGCTATATAAAATATTACAATATATATGAAAATTGTGTGTTAAATAACAAAGGTGACACATATATTGGCCCTTGCTAAATGTGATACCAACATTAACCAATATGGTATACAAAAATATTAAATATTATATTTAAATATATATTCTATCAAAGAATGTTTTTATATACTACATCCATAAATAGTGATAATACATTACAGTGATTAAAGAGAAAATAATAAAAAAAAAAAAAAAAAAAAAAATAATAATAATAATAATAAAAAATGAAAAATAAATAATAATAAATAATAATAATAAATAAGATTAGATGTCGTATTGATTGCAATACAAAATTTGTGATCTATCATGCTACATGCCCTTGCGGCAAGATCTATATTGGTCTAACTACTCGGGAATTGAAATTACGTATACGGGAGCACGTGCGAGATATCAGATCCATTACGGATCTAGATACAGATAGATCTAAGCCAATAGCAAGACATTTCTCTTTGTACCACAATAAAGATCCATCTTTATTAAAAGTTTGTGGCATTGATACCCTTCCTATTAACATCCGGGGGGGTAATCTAAAGAAGAGACTAGCTCAATTAGAAACAAAATGGATCTGGAGACTTGGCACCCTTGCCCCGAATGGTTTAAATGAAACTCTTGGTTTTGGCTCCTTCTTATGAGCTCATGAGCGCTGTTTTGACATTTTTATATGTTCTTTGTTTGTTCTTTGTTTGTTTGTCGGTAATGGTAAAATATCTTTTTTATAGTATTTGTACTTATATTGTCTTTTCTGTTACAGATATTGTCTGCCATGTATGTGTCCTTTCGGAAATTTTTAATAAGTGGTCTCTCGGAAGTCTTCAATCAAGTTTTTTATATTTTTTTATTTTTATAATTATTATTATTATTATTATTATCACTTTCATCTTATTTTTCAAAAAAAAAAAATTTTTATTTTCACTTTTTATTTTCATTTATTTATTATTATTTATTTTTCATTTTTTATTATTATTATTTATTTTATTTTTTTTATTATTTTCTCTTTAATCACTGTAATGTATTATCACTATTTATGGATGTAGTATATAAAAACATTCTTTGATAGAATATATATTTAAATATAATATTTAATATTTTTGTATACCATATTGGTTAATGTTGGTATCACATTTAGCAAGGGCCAATATATGTGTCACCTTTGTTATTTAACACACAATTTTCATATATATTGTAATATTTTATATAGCACCTTTTGTCTTCTGGTGCTATCTTGAATTGTAATTGCACTTTATTAATATATTTATAATACACATTATCACCTGGTACATAATGTAATTATTAGCCTGTAAAGGTATCTTGATTGTATACTTCCATTGTTCTGAATTTAATATGGGCTACTATCTCTTTAACCCATAGTCTTTGGGGTCCTTCGGATGAGTCCATAGTAACTGTATAACATACTGCAACGGGTGAGTGCGCATGCCTGGTGGGCGCTCGCACGAACACATGCCGGAGCCGTAACATCGCGAGATCACGGTCACGTGACCGCGATACTTCGGGTCCCGGTCATGTGTTCTGTCCGTGTGCCACCATGCGCATGCGCCGCCATTCGCCCGCGGCGTACACTCGCAATGATGCGAGTTTATTGTGAGCAGCTGGGACTGCTCCCATTGGACCCCAATGTTATATGCCGGCATATAAATAGGGAGCATGTATGTTTTCTCCTCCTCCTCCTGACGAAGGCTCTCTGCGCCGAAACGCGCGTCGGGGTTTGGGTAGTGGGTGCCCGTCCCTGGTGATCTGCTGATTACCCTCCCCATGGGTGAGTGTCTATACAAATCTTCTTGTACTTGCAACATGTCTTTCTTCTAACATATGGTGGTTACTAGACCTCTGAGGGCAATGTATACGCCGCTCTTTGTATACAGGAAGTAAGATCAATCTTAATAGGACCTGTAGTCTTTGATATTATAGTTTCTATTGTTCATCCTTAGGGGTGAACATAAAAATACTGGGAGTCAGAATTTATAATTGTGTCCTATATAGTTGTTTATGATGGTAACACTCACCTATGTGAATTTCAATACATAATACGAGAGTGTGTACTTTGTACTTTGGTATGGCTCATGAGGGAAACTAGCAGTATTCACAGGGACCACCATTTGTTGTGGCATCCATTATACCCATTTGTGTATGTGTACATTTGTTTTCTTTGCATCGTCCTATTTTGTGTATGTGTTAAATTATTATAATAAAGATTTTTTGAGATTTTTATTATTAGTGTGTTTATTATGTCATACTTACCCTTTTTTTGTGGTTTGTGTTTGAGCTTTTTGTGGTAAGGACATGTGTTTATAGGGCGTAGAATACATAATGGAACTGACATATCTACGTTTATTTTGTGTTCCGATTTTGCTTTGTGTCTTACAACCTACATATCGATAGCCTGAGCCCAACCCAACATCTACATCAATGAAGTGGCTACAGCCCTGGAGACCTCACCAACCCCAGGCCTCACCCTGAACGACCGAGAGGTGAAGTTCCTGCTATACGCCGACGACCTCCTACTCCTGGCCCCCACTGAGAAAGACCTCCAAGAAAGCCTGTCAGTGCTGGAAAAATTCAGCACCACATGGGCCCTACCCATCAACCAGAAGAAGACCAAAGTCATGGTATTTCAGAAGAAGGGCCACAATAAAGCCCCCACCCCACAATTCACACTGAACGGCTCCACACTGGAGAAAACCAACAGCTACACCTACCTGGGGCTGGAGCTCAGCCAATCAGGAAGCTTCAAAGCAGCAATAGAAACCCTGAAAGCAAAAGCCTGCAGAACCTTCTACGCCATCAGAAGACAACTGTACCACCTCAAACCACCAGTGAGGGTCTGGATGAAGATATTTGACGCTGTCATCTCCCCGATCCTTCTCTATGGCAGTGAGGTTTGGGGCCCAGCCACCTACCCAGACCAGTCAAGGTGGGATTCCAGCCCAACAGAGAACTTCACCTGGAGTTCTGCAAATACCTGCTCCATGTCCATCGCAACACCACTAACATAGCCTGCAGGGCAGAGCTAGGCAGACTCCCCCTATGGCTCACCATACAGAAGAGGGCGCTAGCTTTCCAGGCACACATACAGGGCAGCAGTCCTAGCTCTTACCACCACCAAGCATGGCTGAGCCACAGAGCCCCGAGAAAAACTGATACCCCCAACCAAGCATCAGCCATCTGCCAAGCCAAAACCCCCAACATGCCCTGAACAAGGCTCAAATAAAAGGAGTCATTGAGAGAGACAAAGAGCGGTACATCGAGGAATGGAGAAGCGCAATAAATAACTCCAAGAAACTCACCGTGTACCAATCCCTACAAAGGGACTACACCATGGCCACCTACCTGGAGAGAATACGCCACCCCAAGCACAGACAGACCCTGAGCCGGTACAGACTGAGCGCCCACAACCTAGAGATAGAGACGGGGCGATACAGACAGACGTACAAGCCACGGGAGAACAGACTGTGCCAGCACTGTGACCAGGGGGCCCTAGAAGACGAGACCCACTTCCTTCTACACTGCACCAAATACTCAGCTGTGAGGGCCGTCTACTACCAAAGACTCTCTGCCCACATCCCAGACTTCATATCTGCAGACGAGAAGAGGAAACTCTACATCCTACTGGGAGAAGAAGAGGCCACTGTGGAGATCGCTGCCCAATACGTGTCCAGCTGTCACCAAATAAGAGGAAGATGAGACTCCATGGACTGTTATACCCCAAACCACCCACCTCACCCCCCCCCCCCCACACACACACACACACACACACACTTTACTAGCTTTGACAATGCCAAATATCTATTCGGACGTGCCAATAAAGCTTGTTTGATTTGATTTGATAGGTTAGTGTCACCAGACCCAGGATATCACCCCAGCCCTGCAGACAGATAGGTTAGTGTCACCAGAACCAGCATATCATCCCAGCCCTGCAGATAGATAGGTTAGTGTCACCAGAACCAGCATATCACCCCAGCCCTGCAGATAGATAGGTTAGTGTCACCAGAACCAGTATATCACCCCAGCCCTGCAGATAGATAGGTTAGTGTCACCAGAACCAGCATATCGCCCCAGCCCTGCAGATAGATAGGTTACTGTCACCAGAACCAGTATATCACCCCAGCCCTGCAGATAGATAGGTTAGTGTCACCAGAACCAGTATATCACCCCAGCCCTGCAGATAGATAGGTTAGTGTCACCAGAACCAGCATATCACCCCAGCCCTGCAGATAGATAGGTTAGTGTCACCAGTATCCAGTATATCACCCCAGCCCTGCAGATAGATAGGTTACTGTCACCAGACCCAGCATATCACCCCAGCCCTGCAGATAGATAGGTTAGTGTCACCAGAACCAGCATATCATCCCAGCCCTGCAGATAGATAGGTTAGTGTCACCAGAACCAGCATATCACCCCAGCCCTGCAGATAGATAGGTTAGTGTCACCAGAATCAGCGTATCACCCCAGCCCTGCAAATAGATAGGTTAGTGTCACCAGACCCAGCATATCACCCCAGCCCTGCAGATAGATAGGTTAGTGTCACCAGAATCAGCGTATCACCCCAGCCCTGCAAATAGATAGGTGTTCCTTCAGCTTACTTCAATCTCCCCAAAGAGAACACATGGATTCTGCACTGAGACCTGTATACATGTCAATGGGGAATGGGATCAGGATCGAAAATGTGAATGTGCAATGTATGTCCAGCTATAGCCAACAGATGCTAATTCCAGTATGAAGTCCATATCAGTCACCGTTCTCTTACACTTTGGCTACTCTCTCTGGCTGATGACTCTGTACTGTACATACAGATGTGTCCTCACTGACATCTCCTCTTGCATGGTTATGGAGATAAACAACTTTTCTTGATATGATGTCACAAACTGATATGCTATCTGCCCTATGTGTCTATCTGTCGCCACCCAGTGACTGTGTTGAGAATTACAGCCACACAAGATATTTTCCCTGCAACATTGACTATTCTGAAGCACTGTGTCATATTCTGCTTAATCTCGCCCAATGTGAATAGTTCTCAACTAGGTTTTGGAGGTAATAGTGCCCTCCATATATGTTTGCCTTTAAATACTGCAAAACTACAACTCCCAGCATGCACTGCCAGCCACAGCCACAGTTTGGAGACTGCTTTAGAAGTATGCTGAGTTACACTTTTACATGGTGGCTACAAAGTATCGCTTATTAAAAACAAAGTTGCAACTAAAATTCACATGTCGTAAGTAATTTTGTAGCTTGTTTTTCTCTCTTGTCATCATAAAACATGTTATTTGGAAGTTCTATTATTCCCTATGGAGAAGGAAATTGTCACGTTTACAGCTGTATAAAGGATTCGCCATGTGGTGTCTGACATGACAGGTGATGACTTCTGTCTGCCGCTGACTTCAGCTGTTTCCACCCCTCCCTCTTAAAGTAATGGAATGGCCGGACTCTCACAAATCTGCACTTATGGGATAATTAATGGCAATGTCCTTAAATTCAATCAATAAACAAACTCCATATCATGGCTCAATACGATATATATAGCGCCACAATACAACACCTATTGAAGACTATGGGGCCCTATGGTTTCCAGGAAATGATGGAGTAAAGCTGTTCCCCTTAGAGATCAGACCGGGGAGTTACATATAGCAACTCATCTGTGCAGTGGCATAACTAGGAATGGCGGGGCCCCCATGGTGAAATTTTGACATGGTCCCCCCCGACCGACGCTGAAGACCTCGACCAACTGATCCCTAACGCCGCTGCCGTCCAAAAAGACCCCGAGTTAGTGTTTGTGGGGCCCGCGCCATTACTTACTGATCCTGGCCCCTGCCAGGATCGGTAAGTATATAGGGCCCTTTACTGGCTGGAGTAACTCCAGCAGGTAATGGGCTATTAAAAAAAAAAAATGCACCGGAAGCAGCCACTGGTAGTTACGCCACTGCATCTGTGTGTGTATAGTGTCCTGTAGTATCTAGGCCTCAGCAGCTGTCATTACATCTCCTAAGCCCTAATGATGAGATGACTCTACACATCATGTCTCAATCTGTACAGCAGAAGTGAGCTATAAACCAAGCCTTATCTGTGTTTATAGTGTTACTCTCCTGCCATATCTAGGCCTCAGCACCTGTCGTTGCATCGCCCAGGCTCTAATAGATAATGAGATTACTCTGCACATCATGTCTCAATCTGTACAGCAAAACTGGGAAGTGAGCTATAAACCGAGCCTTATCTGTGTTTATAGTGTTACTCTCCTGCCATATCTAGGCCTCAGCAGCTGTCGTTGCATCGCCCAGGCTCTAATAGATAATGAGATTACTCTGCACATCATGTCTCAATCTGTACAGCAAAACTGAGAAGTGAGCTATAAACAGAGCCTTATCTGTGTTTATAGTGTTACTATCCTTCTTTATCTAGGCCTCCAGCATTATAATAGAACTGGATTTAACTCCACCTATATTAACAATGAAATTACTCTGTTCATGTCCCACTCTATACAGCAAAGCTGCCAAGTCAGCTGCATATAGCATCTTTTCTATGTGTATAGTGTTACTACCCTGCCTTATCTTAGGCCTCCCGCAGTACAATATTACATCTCCCAGTCTCTAATGATGAGATGGCTCTGTACATTCTGCCCCAGTTGATACAGCAAAGCTCACAAGTGAGTTACATATAGATCCTTATCTGTGATTGTCCTGTTACTATCCTGCCTTATCTAGGTCAACAGCCTTATAATAAAGCTGTCATTTTATCTCTCAGGCTCTAATGGATAATGAGATGACACTGCACATTATGCCTCAACCTGTACAGCAAAACTGACAAGTGAGCTATAAACAGAGCCTTATCTGTGTTTATATTGTTACTACCCTGCCTTATCTTAGGCCTCCAGCAGTATAATATTATATCTCCCAGTCTCTAATGATGAGATGGCTCTGAACATTTGCACCAGTTGATACAGCAAAGCTCACAAACGAGTTAAATACAGATCCTTATCTGTGATTATCCTGTTACTATCCTGCCTTATCTAGGTCGACAGCCCTACAATAGAACCGTCATTTCATCTCCCACCCTATTACGAGATGACCCTGCATATTCTGTCCTAGTCTATGTAGCAAAGAAGAAAACATATCTTCAAGTGGAAAATTCCTGTATAGGGTCGACCCTATAGATGGAGGCAGTAGGGACTCTGGGTGTCTTTGTGCTCAGTCTAACACTTGGTTGCAAACAATGGTCCCAAAAATATGGCGTAAACTGACTAAACCCTGCACAGACATGTTTTCGTAACAATCCCTGTACCTGCATGTTTGTTTTTTTAGGGGTTCACTGGCATCTTTATCAAGGCGCTGCCTGCTGGAAGGTCAGACATGTTACGGTATTTTTCTCCCCAGGAATTTTCAATAGAATTTCACAGATTCCAAATTGTTGCAATTAAATCCGCCACTGAAAACATACAGTACGTAAAAAACATAAAAACTGATCACACGACAGCCCCAATTTAACCCCTTGCAAAAGTATTCAACCCCCGAAAATTTGCAAAATTATATGTATCATAAATGAAATTTGTCTGATCTCTGGGGATCAGACTCCAGGGATCCCGTCTGATTGCAAAACCTGGGGTCCCGCCCCAAGTCCCCAAGCACTGGTGACACCTATTCCCTACTGGCCCTACTGGACAACCCCCCCCCATCCCATGATCAGATAGCATCCCAGTAATCGGACAACCCCAGCAATTAGACACCCATTAGTTGAATACTTTTGCAGTATTCTTTTAGGTGTCATTACCCTTATCCTTACATTTGCACCTTGCACGGTGTTGGCTTGTTTAGGCTATTACCCCCTCTCCCCCTTTCCTCCACCCCAAAGTCATCTTAGAAGTGCAAGCATGTGCAAATAGCACATGATTGATGTCTGCCATTACCGCCGCTGCTTTGCTTAGGAGCTTCTCAGACGTGCTCAAAGTCATGTTTGCATTAAGACTTCAGATGGGCGACGTGCACAGGATTTACTTTACCGGTATTTGCAAGGATCAGACACGAGGAGACTCCAGAATATAACAGGATTGGGCCGGCCCTCCAGGTAGTCTCTGCATATTCCGGTAGATCACATCACACTAACACTTCAGTATGTCCAATGGTATTTACAGCAACGTTTCGGGAAACCCCTTCATCACCTTTCCACCCCAAACCAGTCTGGTCAGCAAAGAAATCCTCATCTCTCCCTCTCTCCTACCCCACCACATAACTTTCTCTGCACAGCTCCTCACAAACCTGCAGGCTTTCCGCCCCAGACACATACAACCCCCCCCCCCCCCCCGCAGCCTCTCCTACCTACACCTGCTGTCCCTCTCCCTGCTCCTCCTTACTTCTGGAGACATATCTCCTAACCCTGGACCTCCACAGCAAATCTCCACTGTCAGCCGTTTCCCCACAACTGGCGCTAGAGCACGGAACCCCCGAAATCTCAAACCAATCTCACTCACTCCTACCCCTCCCCCTGCCCTCCCCGGTGTACTATGGAATACCCGCTCTGTATGTAATAAACTTACCTACATCCACGACCTTTTCATTCTCAATGATTTTACATTTCTTGGTCTCACTGAAACATGGCTGACACCCTCAGACACAGCCTCCCCCGCTGCACTCGCCTATGGAGGTCTGCAATTCTCACATACTCCCCGCCCCAACAACAAACCTAGCGGAGGCGTAGGCATCCTCCTGTCAGACAAGTGTTCATTTGCCCCTATCCAGGCGCTACCTGCCCTTAGCCCCCCCCTCCTTTGAAGTGCATTCTGTTCGTATCTACTAACCCTCCAACCTCCAACTGGCCGTCATATACCAACCGCCAGGACCTACCGCTGCCTTTATCGACCACTTCACCACCTGGCTTACACACTTCCTCTCCACAGACACCCCCACCATCATCATGGGGGATTTCAACATCCCCATTAACACAGACCACCCTTCCGCCTCCAGTCTCTTGTCCCTCACCACGTCCTTTGGTCTCTCCCTCTGGTCCTCTTCTGCCACCCACACAAAGGGGGGCACACTAGACCTAATATTCACCCGCCTCTGCTCCATATGCAACCTCTCTAACTCTCCATCCACGCTCTCTGACCACAACCTGCTAACGTTCTCTGCCCTCTCTTCTCCAACGGACCCCCCACTCTCTAAACCACCACGCCCCCGCAGGAACCTCAACCGCCTTGACACCTGCACCCTCTCAGACTCTCTCCTACCACTCGCTGACATATCCTCACTCCAGGACACAGATGCCGCTGCTGCCTTCTATAATACCACCATTACCTCAGCCCTTGATTCTGTAGCCCCCTACACAAACTCCAGAGCCCGACCAACCAATAGACAACCCTGGCACACTGACCAGACTAAAAAACTGAGACGTGCCTCGCGGGTTGCAGAACGCCTCTGGAAGAAAAGCCACTCCCAGGAGGAGTTCCTCAGGTACAAAGAAGCAGTTCTCACATTTAAGAACGCACTTACCGCCGCCAAGCAGGTCTACTTCACCACACTCATATCCGCACTCTCTCGCAACCCCAATCAACTATTCTCCACCTTCAACTCCCTCCTCCGTCCTCCCGCCCCCCCTCCGACATCACTTATCTCAGCTGACGAATTCGCCTCCTACTTTAAAACTAAAATTGACACCATCAGAGACAGCCTCACCCTACTCCCCCGACAATCCATCCACCCAACTACTCGCTGCTCCCCATCCCTGACCTGTTTCTCCTCCATCACTGATGAAAAACTCTCCTCCCTTATCTCCAAATCCCACCTCACCTCCTGCGCGCTCGACCCGATTCAGTCACATCTCATCCCCAAGCTCACTGAAGTTATCACTCCAGCCCTAATCCATCTCTTCAATCTATCCCTAACCAATGGATCCTTCCCCTCAGCCTTCAAACACGCCACTGTCACTCCTATACTTAAGAAACCATCCCTTGACCCGTCCTCTCCTGCCAACTATCGTCCCATCTCTCTGCTCCCGTTCGGCTCAAAACTTCTTGAGCAACACGTCCACTCAGAACTCTCCTCCTATCTCTCGTCCAACCTGCTCTTTGACAGACTTCAGTCAGGCTTCAGACCCCAGCACTCCCCTGAAACTGCCCTAACAAAAGTCACTAACGACCTGCTAACCGCCAAAGCCAAGCGCCATTACTCTGTCCTCCTCCTCCTCGACCTCTCCTCTGCCTTTGACACAGTTGACCACTCCCTCCTGTTAGAAATTCTCTCATCCCTTGGTATCTCAGACCTGGCCCATTCCTGGATCTCCTCATACCTCACCGACCTCACATTCAGCGTCTCCCACTCGCACACCACCTCCTCACCTCGCCCTCTCTGTAGGTGTCCCCCAGGGCTCCGTCCTAGGACCCCTCCTGTTCTCCATCTACACCCTTGGCCTGGTCCAACTCATAGAATCTTATGGCTTTCAGTACCACTGCTATGCCGACGACACCCAAATATATATCTCTGGACCAGACATTACCTCCCTGCTGGCCAGAATTCCAGATTGTTTAGCAGCCGTAGCCTCCTTCCTCTCCTCCCGCTTTCTCAAACTCAACATGGAGAAAACAGAGTTTATCATCTTCAGCCCATCCTGTATGGCCCCACCACCTGACCCATCTATCAAAGTTAATGGAACCACAATTACCCCTGTCCCACAGGCCCGATGCCTTGGGGTAACCCTGGATTCCGACTTATCCTTCAAACCACATATTCAAACCCTCAACACTTCCTGCCGCCTCCAACTCAAGAACATCCACCGAATCCGCTCCTTCCTCACCCCAGAAACTACCAAGATGCTCGTCCAGGCCCTCATAATCTCCCGCCTAGATTACTGCAACACCCTTCTCCATGGACTCCCAGCTAACACCCTCGCCCCCCCTCCAGTCCACCTTAAACTGCGCTGCTCGCTTAATCCACCTCTCCCCCCGCTCCTCATCGGCCGCTCCCCTCTGCCAGTCCCTCCACTGGCTACCTATAGCCCAGCGAATTAAGTTCAAGCTACTAACGCTAACATACAAAGCCATCCACAACCTGTCCCCTCCGTATATCTCTGACCTCATCTCTCGCTACCTGCCCACACGTAACCTCAGATCCTCCAATGACCTCCTACTCCGCTCTGCTCTCATCCGCTCCTCACACAACCGTCTCCAAGATTTCTCCCGTACATCCCCCATACTCTGGAACTCCTTACCAAGACACATAAGACTGACCCCCACAATCACAGGATTCAAGAAGGCCCTGAAGACTCCCCTATTCAGGAAGGCCTACAACCCCCAATAACACTATCACCGCACCCCCATCTGTACAGTCTCCCCCTCTCCTTCTGTCTCTACCCCCTTCCCTCATAGATTGTAAGCCCTCGCGGGCAGGGCCCTCTACCCCACTGTGCCAGCCGATCACTGTTAGTATTATATCTACCTGTATATTCTGTGTATTGTATGTAACCCCCAAATGTAAAGCACCATGGAATTAATGGCGCTATACACTCACCGGCCACTTTATTAGGTACACCTGTCCAACTGCTCGTTAACACTTAATTTCTAATCAGCCAATCACATGGCGGCAACTCAGTGCATTTCAGCATGTAGACATGGTCAAGACAATCTCCTGCAGTTCAAACCGAGCATCAGTATGGGGAAGAAAGGTGATTTGAGTGCCTTTGAACGTGGCATGGTTGTTGGTGCCAGAAGGGCTGGTCTGAGTATTTCAGAAACTGCTGATCTACTGGGATTTTCACGCACAACCATCTCTAGGGTTTACAGAGAATGGTCCAAAAAAGAAAAAACATCCAGTGAGCGGCAGTTCTGTGGGCGGAAATGCGTTGTTGATGCCAGAGGTCAGAGGAGAATGGCCAGACTGGTTCGAGCTGATAGAAAGGCAACAGTGACTCAAATAGCCACCCGTTACAACCAAGGTAGCCAGAAGAGCATCTCTGAACGCCGCACAGTACATCGAACTTTGAGGCAGATGGGCTACAGCAGCAGAAGACCACACCGGGTGCCACTCCTTTCAGCTAAGAACAGGAAACTGAGGCTACAATTTGCACAAGCTCATCGAAATTGGACAATTGAAGATTGGAAAAACGTTGCCTGGTCTGATGAGTCTCGATTTCTGCT
Source organism: Leptodactylus fuscus (assembly GCF_031893055.1). NCBI lineage: Eukaryota > Metazoa > Chordata > Amphibia > Anura > Leptodactylidae > Leptodactylus > Leptodactylus fuscus. Next base: position 20,114,736 of record NC_134265.1, on the reverse strand, counting down.
GCGACATTCGGATGGTAGGGTCAGAATTTGGCGTCAACAACATGAAAGCATGGATCCATTGTGCCTTGTATCAACGGTTCAGGCTGGTGGTGGTGGTGTCATGGTGTGGGGAATATTTTCTTGGCACTCTTTGGGCCCCTTGGTACCAATTGAGCATCGTTGCAACGCCAAAGCCTACCTGAGTATTGTTGCTGACCATGTCCATCCCTTTCTGACCACAATGTACCCAACATCTGATGGCTACTTTCAGCAGGATAATGCAATGCCATGTCATAAAGCTGGAATCATCTCAGACTGGTTTCTTGAACATGACAATGAGTTCACTGTACTCCAATGGCCTCCACAGTCACCAGATCTCAATCCAATAGAGGAGCATCTTTGGGATGTGGTGGAACGGGAGATTCGCATCATGGATGTGCAGCCGACAAATCTGCGACTGCAACTGTGTGATGCCATCATGTCAATATGGACCAAAATCTCTGAGGAATGCTTCCAGCACCTTGTTGTATCTATGCCACGAAGAATTGAGGCAGTTCTGAAGGCAAAAGGGGGTCCAACCCGTTACTAGCACGGTGTACCTAATAAAGTGGCCGGTGAGTGTATAAATAAACAATAATAATAATAATAATAATCGGGCGCAGAAAGTCGGACAATGGGAGCAATGGGTGATGGGATATGTAGCGAATCCATTGGTCAGGCTTCCCTACACGTCACCACTTCATGGATTCGCTGCATATACCTTACCTACAATACCCGGAGGGCCAGCCCAAATCCTTCTACTATACTGAGGCTGTTTTTGGGGTGTGTGGTCAGCCCCCCATGGTGATCGTGCACCCTCAGTGCCGTCCTAAACATGTAGAAGTAGATCTAGAGTATTACATTGATTCGTGGGGGGTGAATCCCAAAAATTTAAAGGGATTGTCCACTTACAGAGCAATGTTGAGACAAATATTACTGCTTGTAAAATAACAAGTTGTACAATATCCCAATATACTTTCTGTATCCATTCCTCACAGTTCTCTAGATCTCGGCTCGCTGTCAGTCATTCTGCTACTTTCAGTGGATAAAAATCAGTCCATGGTCATGTGATATACAGTCTATGGTCATGTGATATACAGTCTATGGTCATGTGATATACAGTCCATGGTCATGTGATGTACAGTCTATGGTCATGTGATGTACAGTCTATGGTCATGTGATATACAGTCCACGGTCATGTGATATACAGTCCACGGTCATGTGATGTACAGTCTATGGTCATGTGATGTACAGTCCATGGTCATGTGATGTACAGTCCATGGTCATGTGATATACAGTCCATGGTCATGTGATGTACAGTCTATGGTCATGTGATATACAGTCCATGGTCATGTGATGTAAAGTCTATGGTCATGTGATATACAGTTCATGGTCATGTGATGTACAGTCCATGGTCATGTGATGTACAGTCTATGGTCATGTGATATACAGTCTATGGTCATGTGATGTATAGTCCATGGTCATGTGATTGGCAGTCCATGGTCATGTGATGTAAAGTCTATAGTCATGTGATATACAGTCTATGGTCATGTGATGTATAGTCCATGGTCATGTGATATACAGTCCATGGTCATGTGATGTAAAGTCTATGGTCATGTGATATACAGTTCATGGTCATGTGATGTACAGTCCATGGTCATGTGATTGGCAGTCCATGGTCATGTGATGAACAGTCCATGGTCATGTGATGTACAGTCTATGGTCATGTGATGTACAGTCTATGGTCATGTGATGTACAGTCTATGGTCATGTGATGTACAGTCCATGGTCATGTGATGTACAGTCTATGGTCATGTGATATACAGTCTATGGTCATGTGATATACAGTCCATGGTCATGTGATGTACAGTCCATGGTCATGTGATGTACAGTCTATGGTCATGTGATATACAGTCCATGGTCATGTGATGTACAGTCTATGGTAATGTGATATACAGTCCATGGTCATGTGATGTAAAGTCTATGGTCATGTGATATACAGTTCATGGTCATGTGATGTACAGTCCATGGTCATGTGATTGGCAGTCCATGGTCATGTGATGTACAGTCTATAGTCATGTGATATACAGTCTATGGTCATGTGATGTATAGTCCATGGTCATGTGATTATACAGTCCATGGTCATGTGATGTAAAGTCTATGGTCATGTGATATACAGTTCATGGTCATGTGATGTACAGTCCATGGTCATGTGATTGGCAGTCCATGGTCATGTGATGTACAGTCCATGGTCATGTGATGTACAGTCTATGGTCATGTGATATACAGTCTATGGTCATGTGATATACAGTCCATGGTCATGTGATGTACAGTCTATGGTCATGTGATATACAGTCTATGGTCATGTGATATACAGTCCATGGTCATGTGATGTATAGTCCATGGTCATGTGATGTACAGTCTATGGTCATGTGATGTACAGTCTATGGTCATGTGATGTGCAGTGCATGGTCATGTGATGTGCAGTGCATGGTCATGTGATGTACAGTCCATGGTCATGTGATGTACAGTCCAAGGTCATGTGATGTACAGTCCATGGTCATGTGATATACAGTACATGCTCATGTGATGTACAGTCTATGGTCATGTGATGTACAGTCCATGGTCATGTGATATACAGTTCATGGTCATGTGATGTACAGTCTATGGTCATGTGATGGACGGTTTATGGTCATGTGATATACAGTCCATGGTCATGTGATATACAGTCTATAAGGCCCAGGCCATACATGTTCTAGGTCATAGTAAGGGTGGTCAGAGCTGTGATCTACTGGACATCATCATAGCGGAGGGGACTCGGCACAATCCTGTTATATGGCGGCCACTTCATTAGAATGGGTGCCATGCAGGACCATATTGTGGGTGAGCCCTACAGGACCTGTAGTAACCATTGCTTTCAATGGGGAGCTGGTTGGGCAATCTGTGCCCCTCCATTCATTTGAATGGGACCACTGGAGATGGTGAAAACACAGCATTTGGCTATATCCTAAGGCCCCTTGAAATAATTGGGGTATCACAGGTCACCCACCCAACTCTCCATTGAAAGCACCCCAGTTCTTGTTTCTTGTCATGTGACTGCATTGTTACTGTTTTGCTTCCAATAGCTCATAGACTAGTGTTTAAGTATATTGGGCGCAATCTCAGATTGCAAAATAAACACAAGGCAAAAAACATAGTGTGAACTCCGTCCTAGTGACTGCTCATCCTGACTCAGAGAAGGAAATTCCAAAGATGTCCGTATAATATCCATCTAGATAGGGGCTCTCATATATCCAAACACCTGGAGAAATCAGAGACAGGAGCTGAGTCTTGTACACAGATGTAGCAGAGCTGAGTATGTTATCTGCCCTGATTGATGCCAATCTATTTACAGCACAGTGGAATAGGTTGGCGCTATAACGTATGCTATAAATCATGGGGCTTGTTCATCTATAACCATTCACCAAGCCATTTTATGATCTCGCCTCTTATGGACTTTCCGATACGATCGTAAAAGCGCGCAGCGTTCGCCGTCCCGGATTATTATTCCAGCAATGATCAATTCCAAACAATCATAAAACTTGACATAACAGCAAAAAAAATAAATAGATTTACAGTCCAAAAATTCCTAGATCCCCCCCCCCCCCCCCAACACACACTATTTCGAGGAACTTACAACAAGATCTCCCCCTAGTGGCCATTTGAGATTTTGTTTCTTTTTTTTCTTCTGTTTTGTCTAAACTATCTCAAGCTTCTGCATTTGCAAATCTGCACTAAATCTTTTGCCTGCCCCCTATTACCTAGCACGATGCATCCCCCACCCAGAGAGGGCAGCCTACTCCAGCCATAGACCCTCCCCATAACATGCAATGGCTGTTATGTAGGATCTCCTAGCCACTCACCATGGCTTTTTACTTTGCACCACCTCCAGCCTCCCCTCCTTGCTTGCACATAGACAGTGCTCAGTGCAGGTTAGTACCTAGGAGGCTGCAGTCAGCACCTTGGAAAGCACCTGTCACATCTGCTCAGCACCCTGGACAGCTCCTACCACGTCTGCTCAGCACCCTGGACAGCTCCTGCATCTACTGCGCATGCTCCGGTCCAGAGCTAGACCTGAATGAGGAGGGTTCAATGTGCAATATAAGTTGGAGACATGAAGAAGTCATGCAGACTTTGTGCATAGACACATATGGCTGTGCAGCTGCTGGAGGATTGATCACAGGGACTCCCACAGCTCTCCCCATTGACTTTGATGGACTCTCTCCAGCCTAGGAAGGATCTTGCACACATTGGATAATTCCATTGCTACAACCTAAGATTTGGAGATGCCCTGGGAAGTGAGGATCCATCCTTGCCTGTGCAGATGAGACCTGTAAACCTTCCAAACATTGGTACCATGGAATGGGTTTCAACTGCTCAGTAGCAGGCACCATGCAGGAGGCAGAGCAGAGGATGTTCCCCTTGTTCTTTGAGGAGAGACAACTCAACAGGAGCAATGATTCCTTCCAAGACTTCTTCTGGGGCTTCAACTTTGAGAAATCTGAGATCATAGGAGACAGCTCTGCCATAGTCAGGATCATGATCTCCATTGTGTACTCCGTGGTGTGTGCTCTTGGGTTGGTGGGCAATGTCCTTGTGCTGTACCTCATGAAGACCAAGCAAGGGTGGAAGAAGTCTTCTATTAACCTCTTTGTCACCAGCCTGGCAGTGACAGATTTCCAGTTTGTGTTGACTTTACCCTTCTGGGCAGTGGAAAATGCTTTAGACTTCAGCTGGTTGTTTGGCAAAGCCATGTGCAAAATAGTGTCCTACGTGACCGCCATGAACATGTACGCCAGCGTCTTCTTCCTCACGGCCATGAGCGTGGCCAGGTACTACTCCGTGGCTTCGGCGCTGAAGTCTAAGCGCAGACCTATAGGATGCTCCGCCAAGTGGGTGAGTGTCTTGATCTGGGTCTCGGCCATTGTCGCCTCTTTGCCCAATGCCATCTTCTCCACCACCGCCACCGTCTCCAGTGAGGTCCTCTGCTTGGTCAGGTTTCCGGTCAATAATGGCAATGCCCAGTTCTGGTTGGGGCTCTACCATGCGCAGAAGGTTCTGGTGGGCTTTGTCATCCCCTTGGCTATCATCACCATATGTTACTTACTTCTGCTTAGGTTTATCAGTGATCGAAACGTAAGTTCTTCCAGCACCAAGAGGAGGTCTAAGGTGACCAAGTCGGTGACCATTGTGGTCCTGTCCTTCTTTCTATGCTGGTTGCCCAACCAAGCCTTGACTACTTGGGGGATCTTGATCAAGCTGAACGTTGTCCAGTTTGGCTACGAGTACTTCACCACCCAGGCTTACATCTTCCCCATCACGGTTTGCTTGGCGCACTCCAATAGTTGCCTGAACCCCATTCTCTATTGCTTGATGCGCAGGGAATTTCGGAAAGCTTTGAAGAACCTCTTCTGGAGGATGACCTCTCCATCCTTGACCAACATGAGACCTTTCACTGCCACCACCAAGCCAGAGCAGGACGAGCAAGGGCATGGCTTAGTGCCCCTCAACCCGGTGGAGCCCGATGTTATCTGCTACCCTCCCGGAGCTGTGATATACAATGGCAGATATGACCTCCTACCCAGCAGCTCCACCGGGCTGCGCTACTGACCCCCCATCTACGACGTGGAACCTTCAACCAGTAGGATGTATAGAGGACCCTCAATATCTTACTATAGAATCTATCATTTATGCTGAAAGGATATTGCAAATTGTCTATACAGATATAGCAGAGCTGAGTTTGCAAACCAATGTATAGAATAACAAAATGCAAAAAAAAAAAATACAAGGTTTAGGTGACAAACTCAGCTCAGCTACATCTGTATCCAAGATCTAGATCGCCAAGGAGCCGGAGACAAGCGATTATTTCCGATATTTCTTGTACAAAGTCGTTTTTATCGCCTTCTTTTGGATACGATCAATGTCACTGGGTATAACATTGTATTTATCACCTTTTAGCTTTTTATATTTGTGTTTATTTTTTTGCATAAAAATGGGAGAGGGGCTTCTAAAAATATATGACTAGAGCTATGACTGATGATGAATGTTTGGGTTTAGATGTAGCAGAGCTGACTGTGTTCTACGTTCACTCTGCAATCTTATGTCAAACGCAGATGTCGCCATGATTTGAACATACTGAGCTCTGCTACATCTGTGTCAGGACAATGTAAAAACACTTCACAAGATTACACAGCAGAGCTATCATGTTGAACGTTTAGATGTAGTAGAGCTGTGTGTGTGTCAAACCTCTGGTGATGTATAAGATGTGGTTAAATAGACAAGATACATGATGGATAAGGTTAGATGACATACTCAGCTCTGCTACATCTGTGTCAGGACAATGTAAAAACACTTTGCAAGATTACACAGCAGAGCTATCACGTTGAACCTTTAGATGTAGTAGAGCTGTGTATGTGTCAAACCTCTGGTGATGTATGAGACGTGGTTGATACATGATGGATAAGGTTAGATGACATACTCAGCTCTACTACATCTCTATCCAAGACGTTTTGTCTTCGATGTTACTGGATATAAAGTTGCAGGTATTGTGGTTTTTGCATAAAAATGGGGGAAAGGGCTTGTAAAAAACAAAAAAAACTCAACGATATGGAACCAGAGATCGCTGCGACTCCAGCTATTCGCTTCCATGCATGATTGATTGGATTGATAGATGTAGCAGAGCTCACTGTGTCATTCACCAGTATGTACTGTATGATATGCCCTGTATACAAGTATATCACTATGATTTGTGCTAAATAACACACTCAGCTCTGCTACATCTGTCTTAGAACAAGGTTAGATACCTGTAGAAACAGGGCAACAGCATTGTGAAAGCCCGACATATGACATTGCCCACCATGCTGAGCTTCATATAATGTACAGATGTAGCAGTGCTGAGTTTGTCACGTGGCACAAGGTGATGTTATTCTTATACCACAATTCTACCTTTGTGTAGCTACTGTGGCGAAGGGTGAAGCCCAATGACTCGCTCTGCTCTGCTACATATATATATACGCTCATGTTCCATATATACCGTGTGCACGCACTGACAACAGGAACGCTTTTCTTCTGACCCCGGGATGTGCAGTGTAAATACTCAGTTTATGTGCCATCTGCTCATTGCCTTTTATGACCCATTCAGCCGTATAGCAACCTCTTAAAGGCGCGGCGCAGCGTGCGGTGGATTTATGTACGGCCCATTCTCCGTCATCTTCGGAGGTTTTCTAATGATTTCACTTTTGTTTAAATAAAGAAATATTATTTTGTTAATGAAGATGCAATAAATTGTCATTTTTGGTACAAACGTCTCAAGGCTGTGTGTGTCCGTGTAGCGGAGCTGGGTTTGTCGCACATGGCGTTGTGATATCCGAATATGTTACCGGTGACTTTATGAAGAAATCTTACTGCGATCTATAATTCAGCGACACAACCGATTCAGCTCTGCTACATCTAAATAATCGTTGAGGAATCTCACATTCAAGAATCCTGGAAGGGAATTTCTGGTTAATAGGGGTTGGGGGTCCACCATTCCGGACCCCTCCCCATTATTATGCAGAGCTCCCAATCTATTCACTAACATAAAGGGGTATGTAGACTTTTGCAACCAAAGTTTGATTCTTCTAATGCATATAGAAAATGCTGCCGCCTTGCAAATAGTATTAAATAAAACCTGTTTTGTGTTCACAGCTCCTATGCAGACCTATGTGTCTCCACATTTACAATGAACCCTGTATAGTCTAGATGGGAAGTATTTGATGCCTCCTTCTATTTTAAGGTGCAGAGTAACACTGCGGAATCTGACTACACAGGGTCTGTTTGTAGTCTGTTTCCATTTAGATATAACACAGATACAAACTGTTTATTTTCTATATTAGATACATTGAAACAATAAGTATGACTCTGAGCCCTCCAGGACATATATATATATATATATATATATATATATATATATATATATATATAGGATGGGTCCTGTCACATGACGTGTCGGTATATTATGGTTTATGGTATAGATTGTCATCTACAAGTATTAATTTAGATTTCAGCGTTTGTAAAGGGTAGACCAAAGACTAGGGGTGTCCAAACCTCGCCTCGCACGTTTCGTTTAGTTTCGTACAGTTTAACTAATACCATTTAAATAGTTACATGGGTTCCCTCTGTCACCCCATCAGCTCCTCCTGTGATGGCATGGGAAATGAAGGGTTAACATGGCAATTTGGGGTCTAAAGAAGGTTCCCGGGTCTGTCACATATGGAAGCCTACTAGGCCCCAAATAGTCCAATGTACTCCAAAATGATTCCTATAAAACTGCAACCTGTCCTGCAAAAGTCAAGCCCGTGCCCAGCTCAGATGATGGTAAAAAGGAGAAATTCTGATAGATAGATAGATAGATAGATAGATAGATAGATAGATAGGAGATAGATAGATAGATAGATAGATAGATAGATAGATAGATAGATAGACTCCCCCTATGGCTCACCATGCAGAAGAGGGCGCTATCATTCTGGACACACATACAGGGCAGCAGTCCTGGCTCTTACCACCACCAAGCATGGCTGAGCCACAGAGCCCTGAGCAAACCCGATACCCCCAACCAAGCATCAGCCATCTGCCAAGCCAAAACCCCCAACATGCCCTGAACAAGGCTCAAATAAGGAGTCATTGAGAGAGACAGAGAGCGGTACATGGAGGAATGGAGAAGCGCAATAAATAACTCCAAGAAATACTCACCGTGTACCAGTCACTGCAAAGAGACTACACCATGGCCACCTACCTGGAGAGAATACGCCACCCCAAACACAGACAGACCCTGAGCCGGTACAGACTGAGCGCCCACAACCTAGAGATAGAGACGGGGCGATACAGGCAGACGTACAAGCCACGGGAGAACAGACTGTGCCAGCACTGTGACCAGGGGGCCCTAGAAGACGAGACCCACTTCCTGCTACACTGCACCAAATACTCAGCTGTGAGGGCCGTCTACTACCAAAGACTCTCTGCCCACATCCCAGACTTCATATCTGCAGACGAGAAGAGGAAACTCTACATCCTACTGGGAGAAGAAGAGGCCACTGTGGAGATCGCTGCCCAATACGTGTCCAGCTGTCACCAAACAAGAGGAAGATGAGACTCCACGGACTGTTATACCCCAAACGACCAACCCCACCCCCCCATACCCACCGCTCTTTCCCCCCCCCCAACCCCCAACTCTCCCCCCGTCTCCAACTCCCATCCACACTTTATTAGCTTTGGCAATGCCAAATATCTATTCAAACGTGCCAATAAAGCTTGTTTGATTTGATAGATAGACAGACAGACAGACAGATAGATAGATAGATAGATAGATAGATAGATAGATAGATAGATGGATAGTGTGAGAGAGTAAAGGGTGTGGTCTGGGAAGACAGGTACATTCCAGCCAGGAAGCTAAAGAGTGTTTGGTAAAGACTCACACCAGGGAGGTCAGCTGACTAATCAGGAGCAGGGTGGCACCACACTGACAGAGCTGATCTCTCCATACCAAACCTACAGAGCAGGTACTGTGCCACCCATTGTTGTTGCCAAGGTGGGAGACTGGTAGCCAGTCCCCTGTATAGTCAGGGAAAAGTGTTCCTATGTTCAAGTCAGTTCTCAGCCAAGAAGGTGTTTGTTTTTGTTATTTGGTGCCTTTGCAAAGACAGTTAATGCACTACAAGTGAATAAAGACTGAACCTGTGTGCAACCCAGTGTCTGTGTCCTTGTTTCCTGCACTGCTACAAGCATCTACCTGAGCGAATCCCCACAATAGAGATAGATAGATAGATAGATAGATAGATGATAGATAGATAGATAGATAGATAGATAGATAGATAGGAGATAGATAGATAGATAGATAGATAGATAGATAGAAGGATAGATAGATAAATAGATAGGAGATAGATAGATAGATAGATAGATAGGATATAGATAGATAGATAGATAGATAGATAGATAGATGATAGATAGATAGATAGATAGATAGATAGATAGATAGGAGATAGATAGATAGATAGATAGATAGATAGATAGATAGATAGATAGATAGGAGATAGATAGATGATAGATAGATAAGAGATAGATAGATAGATAGATAGATAGATAGATAGATGATAGATAGATAGATAGATAGATAGATAGATAGATAGGAGATAGATAGATAGATAGATAGATAGATAGATAGGAGACAGATAGATAGATAGATAGATAGATAGATAGATGATAGATAGATAGATAGATAGATAGATAGATGATAGATAGATAGGAGATAGATAGATAGATAGATAGATAGATAGATAGATGATAGATAGATAGATAGATAGATAGATAGATAGATAGATAGATAGATAGATAGATAGGAGATAGATAGATAGATAGATAGATAGATAGGAGATAGATAGATAGATAGATAGATAGATAGATAGATAGATAGATGATAGATAGATAGATAGATAGATAGATAGATAGATAGATAGGAGATAGATAGATAGATAGATAGATAGATAGATAGATAGATAGGAGATAGATAGATAGATAGATAGATAGATAGATAGATAGGAGATAGATAGATAGATAGATAGATAGATAGATAGATAGATAGATAGGAGATAGATAGATAGATAGATAGATAGATAGATAGATAGATAGATACTGTAGATAGATAATTTGGTATTGCAATAATCGTCCAGGATGTTTTACAATACATAATACTAATGTACGTAAAATAATATAGGAAATAAAAATATAACTTGTCCCACAAAACACAAGCCCCCTCTGTCTATTTATTGGTGACAGAATTGTAGATTAACTTTTTTTTGCTACATTTTTTGTGACATAATATTTAACTTACGTTTCGATTGACCCGGAAACCTCTTCACTTTCCGCCTCCATCACTGCGGAGATCACACGGATTACGCACGAAATGATCAAAGAGCTTTGAAGATTTTTCTACATTGCAATTTCCCCTTTAATATCCAGAACAAACCTTTCCAAGCGTCAGGAAATTGATGACCGTGAGGGAGCCCAGGTGAGGGATAGTGGGAATCCAGAGTATAGTAGGGAATACTGGTGAGTCAACCCCAACAATTTCATGTTCTGTAGAGCCCCAAATTTTTTAATACTTTGTAATGGATTCCGTTTTTTACGCACTGGTTCACTAATCTTTAGTTTTAGCTTGTTTTTGTGTTATGATCTTATTAGAGATGAAATGTCTCATTGACTTGTATTGGAGATACTGTGCAGGGAGAGGGAGGAGGGAGATGGAGCTGCACCATCACTTACTGACAGCTGTGTGACAGAGGTGGCGAGGTCTCCTCAACTGGAGCAAAGCTTCAATTCACTGCAGGATAAGTGATAATTGACTCCTGGACCCCCAACTGATCACAAAAACAGGGGTCCTCAAAGGCGCTGTAGTGTATGTGCCTGACCAAAGAAGAGAGTCTGTGGCCCCGGGGGCCCCGTGGCAAACTTTTGACATGGGGCCCCCTCCAAGAGGGGTACATGGGCGTGTAGGCTGTATGTGAATACGAGGTTGACGTGGGGTGCAGGGTGTGTATAAGCAAGAGGGGAAATGGGGGTGCAAGCTGTGTGGGAGCAAGAGGGTGATGTGGAGATGAGAACCCCCCATTCCACCACACTCTTGCTCATCCACAGCCTACACCCCCATTCCCCCTTCTTTCTCACACACAGCCTGCGCCCCCAGGTCACCCTCTTTGCTCACATGCAGCCTGCACCCCCATGTACCCCTCTTGCTCACACATAGCCTACACAATGGGGGGTGCAGACTTTGAGAGGGGTGCATGTTAGTAGATTAAAGGACCTTTGATGACGTCATGTCTTAGGTCCTTTAATCTACTAGTATAGATGCCAGCACAGGGCTTGGTCGCAGCCTTGTGTATCTTTATCTTATTACATGGGTCTATTTTGGAGGTCATTTTTAGCCCTGAGTTAGGAAATAAAACTATGTCCCATAGTACAATGCACCCGAAAATACAAAGACACATATGTGGATACTCTATGCATACACTTCTCAAAAACATAAAGGGACCCCTCCAATAACACCTCCTAGATCTGAATGAATGAAATCTTCTCATTGAATACTTTGTTCTGTACTAAGTTGAATGTGATGATAACAAAATCACACAAAAACCATCAATGGAAATCACATTTATAAACCAATGCAGGCCTAGATGTGGAGTCTCCCCAAAATTAAAGTGGAAAAACCCACTACAGGCTGATCCAACACATTGCATGGTCCTGATGAGGTTGCGGATGTTCTCCTGAGGGATCTCCTCCCAGACCTGGACTAAAGCATCTGCCAACTCCTGGACAGTCTGTGGTGCAACGTGACGTTGGTGGATGGAGCGAGACATGATGTCCCAGATGTGCTCAATTGGATTCAGGACTGGGGAACGGGCGGGCCAGTCCATAGCTTCACTGCCTTCATCTTGCAGGAACTGCTGACATACTCCAGCCACATGAGGTCGGGCATTGTCCAGCATTAGGAGGAACCCAGGGCCAACCGCACCAGCCTATGGTCTCACAAGGGTCTGAGGATCTCACCTCGGTACCTAATGGCAGTCAGGCTACCTCTAGCAGCACATGGAGGGCTGTGCGGCCCTCCAAAGAAATGCCAAGCCACACCATTACTGACCCATGCCAAACCGGTCATGCTGAAGGATGTTGTAGGCAGCAAATCGCTCTCCACGGCGTCTCCAGACTCTGTCACGTCTGTCACATGTGCTCAGTGTGAACCTGCTTTCATCTGTGAAGAGCACAGGGCACCAGTGGCAACGTTGACAATCCTGGTGTTCTGTGGCAAATGCCAAGTGTCCTGTATGTTGTGGGACTGTGAGCACAACCCCCATCTGTGGACACCGGGCCCTCATACCATCCTCATGGAGTTGCTTTCTAACCATTTGTGCAGACACATGCACATTTGTGGCCTGCTGGAGGTCATTTTGCAGGGCTCTGACAGTGCTCCTCCTGTTCCTCCTTGCACAAAGGCAGAGGTAACGGTCCTGCTGCTGGGTTGTTGCCCTCCTATGGCCTCTCCACTTCTCCTGGCCTGTCACCTGGTAGCGCCTCCAGCGTGTTATGTTGCACCACAGACTGTGAAGGAGTTGGCAGATGCTTTAGTCCAGGTCTGGGAGGACATCCCTCAGGAGACCATCCGCAACTTCATCAGGAGCATGCCCAGGCATTGTAGGGAGGTCATACAGGCACGTGGAGGCCACGCACACTACTGAGGTTTCTGGTCTTCTTCTGGATGAGCACTTCAGTAGGATATGATGGTTTTCTAACTATCACCATGACCATGACCATGACCTCTCTGTATTGGTAGATCACTTTCGGAGTCTTATGATACACAATTGTAGACTTCACTGACATAGAGAATTGGTTCAGGATAATATACAAAGGATCCGGTGTCCGCTTATCTGCACCCCGGGAAGCTGGGTGCTGTAGGTATGTAAGTGAGACCAGAGCCACAATGTCTGTTTATCTGTGTCCTGGGAAAACCAGATACAGTATCTACTGTACAGAGTCTTGCGTATTATGAAGGGCACCAGATGTGATCGTGACGAGAAATGTTCCCAGTATATGACCGGTTCCGATCCTTCAGTTTTGCCTCACTATAAGCAGCGTTCTCAGTTCAGTAATTTCCTATGATCATTTTTGTCCGCAGAACATAGCGCCTCATAAAAGTAAGACAAACTGAAATATAAGACACAATATGGATGTGCAGGAGAGCGTACCAGACAAGGCGGCGTTATCGGATACGGCAATTGTTTATTTCCAGCTTTTATTGGCCTTTATTTCGCCTTCTTTATGGTCTGCTGGACTTTTACTGGGATTTTAAAGCCTGGAGGTGACACATCAGGATAGTCTGCCGTGTGTGTACATGAGAAGTAACACTATACTGGGCAATATGTGACTTATTGAAAAATTTTTAAAGAGGACCTTTCACCATCTTCCAATTCCAACTGTGGAGCTGCACCTATAAAGAGATGCTAAGTTCTAGAGTTGGTGGAGGTGGTGAAAGGTCCTCTTTAAAATGTTACCAAAAAAATTTCCTTAAGAAAGGATTGTTCGCTAACAAGACTGTCAGTAAAACGTATGATCAAACTCAAGGTGAAACTGCTCTACTGCACAACAGCCTTAGACAAAATTAGATTATTAGTAGTGAAAGGGTTAAACTATCCTTTGTCTGTATATTACTGCAGGCTTCTATTGTCAGGCTCACACAGCACAGATATTCTCCCTCATGCCTAATATCTAATATGCCGCGCTACAGACGTGTCAACCGCTACCTTAGCGCAAGGTGGGTTAAAGACTTAACATGAAACCAATTCAATGGCTGCAGGCGGCTGCTGCATCTTCTTGTCAAGCATTAACAACCTAAAAGCCATCCTTGTAGTGTACGGACAAGACCCTTCCTGAGATAGATCCCCATTACAAAGCCTCTGCTCCATCTAATGTCGGTGAGACCCCAATATATGTGACCTAACAGGACGACCCCCCTCAATACTCGTCCTACTGTCTCAGTGAAGCCCGAGGATAAACCCGCAGAATACCGTGACGGTATAATAGTAGCACGCAGGTTCATTATTTAGATGCCGCAAAGCTCCAGGGAAAGTCATGGAAATTAATCAGAAGAGTAAACAGAAAACCGCAGCATCCTCTCCGCGGTCCGAGCAGCGTGCAGAGGGAATGTCTATAGACTGTGCACACACAGTGATAATCCCTCTGATCTCTACATATTTACAAGACATATATGTGTGACTATTATATTGGTGAAAATGATGCGACTGCTCCATCCTCGGCACCATCTGTTGCTACGCACAGCGACTGCAAGGTGTTCACTGTAATATGCAGTAGGTGACGAGCCCCGCAACGGTGCTGACTACACTAATGGTAATGGAGCCGCACATAACCTGTATACAGGAGGGGCGCTGTTCATGTATGGAGGCAGCTATACTTTTCTAATCTTATATAACCACTTTAATGTTGTTGGAGGGGCTATGTACCACTCATGCAGGTGGTTGGGGGCTTACCTGTACCCCTGTTACTCAGGTTACTTGCAGTTTGTATCTTTCCCTCCGTGCCTTTCACATCCTCCTTTCTCCTGTGTATCCGCTCTTTATGTCTATAGGGTATGCACTTGCCTATGCTAAGATCAGTGCATGTGCAAGCAAAGGTCCGTGTCTGACCCCGGCTTGTTCCTGACTAGAGATGACTGTGTCTGACCCCGGCTTGTTCCTGACTAGAGATGACCGTGTCTGACCCCGGCTTGTTCCTGACTAGAGATGACTGTGTCTGACCCCGGCTTGTTCCTGACTAGAGATGACTGTGTCTGACCCCGGCTTGTTCCTGACTAGAGATGACCGTGTCTGACCCCGGCTTGTTCCTGACTAGAGATGACTGTGTCTGACCCTGGCTTGTTCCTGACTAGAGATGACCGTGTCTGACCCCGGCTTGTTCCTGACTAGAGATGACTGTGTCTGACCCCGGCTTGTTCCTGACTAGAGATGACTGTGTCTGACCCCGGCTTGTTCCTGACTAGAGATGACTGTGTCTGACCCCGGCTTGTTCCTGACTAGAGATGACTGTGTCTGACCCCGGCTTGTTCCTGACTAGAGATGACTAAGGGGGCATTCACAAGGAGTAACGCGGTGCTGATTCTGCCACGATAACTCGCGGCAGAATCAGCGCTGATAAAAAGACTCCGTTAAACGGAACCCATTGAAGTCAATGGGATTCTGTTTTGAAGTGCTGACTCTAACATGTGTTTGAGCGCCGCGTTACATCGTGGGAATGGGCCCCTAGGGGATCAGCACACGACCAGTGACATACTGTCCCGCACTGTAATTGATAGGGGGCAGTATGTTGCTAGGAGGCCAGGACTCCTATTATTATAGATGACTATACTGCCAGGAGTCCCACTCTCAGCATGAAGTGCATGCTTGTAAATCTGGCTGTCATACAGACCGTGTGTCACATGTCGTGTGCTGCACCTCTTAAGCCTCCCACACAAAACATGGCACCGATGTAGTTTTCTCTGACTTATACATGACAAATGAATTGGCAGGGCTGCAAATGCAGACACATACAGGACAGGTATAGGACACGTATAGGACACATATAGGACACATATAGGACACGTATAGGGTACATACAGGACACATACAGGACAGCTATAGGACACGTATAGGACACATATAGGACAGCTATAGGACACGTATAGGACACATATAGGACAGCTATAGGACACATACAGGACAGCTATAGGACACGTATAGGGCACATACAGGACACATACAGGACAGGTATAGGACAGCTATAGGACACATATAGGACAGCTATAGGACACGTATAGGACACATATAGGACACATACAGGACAGCTATAGGACACGTATAGGACACATATAGGACAGCTATAGGACACGTATAGGACACATATAGGACAGCTATAGGACACATACAGGACAGCTATAGGACACGTATAGGGCACATACAGGACACATACAGGACAGGTATAGGACAGCTATAGGACACATACAGGACAGCTATAGGACACGTATAGGACACATATAGGACAGCTATAGGACACATACAGGACAGCTATAGGACACGTATAGGACACATATAGGACACATACAGGACAGCTATAGGACACATATAGGACCTGCACCATCATTTGCAGCTCTTCAATTTTGGCCCAGACACACGGCAGTAAAAACATCAGCTGTGTGTACATTACCTCCATATGTCTTATATATTAGTAACCCTTATGTGAAGCACACAGGGGTTAATATGAAAGACATGATGGGGTTAATTGCTATTAATGGGAGGCACATGGAGTTAGTAAAACTAAATTAATAGCCCAAAATGCCTGACAGTACTAAGAATAGTAATAGGCATAGCGCAGCATGTACCTGGTGTGTTTGTTTTTTATACTTTCACTTTGCTCCGAGCTTCTTTCACCAGTGGCGGATTCAGGCTTTGCGGGGCCCTGGGCAATTGCCTTTGACAGGGCCCTCCTTACCGGGGGGTCTGGGGGTCCTCCCCAGGATTTTTTGAAAAAATTAGCCCTAAAAATGCATTCTATGTTCAATTCGAATTTAGGCCCAGGAGGGCTCTACAAAAAAAATAATAACAATAAATACCAGATTGTGGTTTTATTTAAGTATTTCACATTGATTCACTCTTTGCTTGCTTATGGGGCTGGTTAAGGGGTCGCGCTTCTAACCGACCTGCGTTTTTCGGTTAGGTCTGGACAGCGCCGTGGGGCTGCGGGCGGTTGCCCTACACTTTCTTTCTTTCCTACACTTTCTTCATACACCAGATTGGCTGTTACCTGCACCAATCTACTCCCTACAAGTTGCAACCAGATGGTCTCCTGCAGCAAAGACCAGGTCCCTGTATAATGTTTAAAGACTAAAAATCAGGGGACTGGCCTTTAGGTGTAACCCAAAGACAAACAGTTTAGGTGGCACAGCAAGTGCACCTCATGGCAAAATAGGAGCAATGGTCGAGGGTTTGTCAGCACGTCCTGGCATTGTATTGAATTTGTACTGCAGAAATTGGAGTATTTAAAGGTGTTTTCCAAGGGATAGGGGAAAAGAGTCCAATCACAAGGGGGTGGCTGTTGGTTCCTCTAGTAATCTGGGTAACGAGTGACTGAAAATCCTCCTAAAGCATCATTGCACTTCATTCACGTCTATGGGGTTTCCAGGACTGTAATCTCTGAATGGAGCACCGGTCAAGCAAGTGCATTCCATCACCCGTCCTCGATCGCGGAGTTGGGCCCCCAGCGATTGGACTCTTATCCCCTGTCCAAGGGATAGGGGATAAGAGTCCTTAATGGCACAATTTAGGTAAAGGGAAGAGGGGATACATCAGTAGGCGGGGCCCGGACCACCACCCTTTAGTAAACATTCACTTAAGCCGGGTTCACACGGAGTTACGTGCCGCGAGATTTGGCACGTAGACGCCGCGTGACCCTTTGCGTGCCGTACACGCTCCCATTCATTTCAATGGGAGCGGGGAGCATATGCGCCGCGCTAGTTTGCGGCCGTGAATAAATGCACGGCCGCAAACTAGCGCGGCGCATACGCTCCCTGCTCCCATTGAAATGAATGGGAGCGTGTACGGCACGCAAAGGGTCACGCGGCGTCTACGTGCCAAATCTCGCGGCACGTAACTCCGTGTGAACCCGGCCTTAGTATATCAATCTTGGGACCGTCCAACGCATTTCGTTGACTGCTACCAGCCCCATCCTCGCCGCCAGCCATTGTCTCTATGATCGGTTATTCCTTATTGTTGTTTTCTAACATGTTAAACCCATTAACTTTAATTATCATCTTCTTTCTCTTCCATCCGTCTCGCCTGTTGCTGTTTATGAGAAAATCACACTTGTGTAGCCGAGGCTGAAATGACAAGATGTGCAGCGAAATAAACTGCAACGAGAAGATGGAAACAATAATTAACTGGGATTCCAGTAATAGACGTGATGAGCGGCAACCCTCGGCGGCGCGCACAATGGCTGCTCGGGAGGGACATGCAATGTTGTCGTAGTCTGGCTCGCTACCAAGTCTAGTGTTTTTGTATCTTTCGTAATCGTCCCAAATCACTCAGTAAATGGCCGTCCATTCGTACCTACTGATGTGAACGTCTTTAAGTCAATTCCAAAGACGCATCAAGAATAGCCTTGGCCAGAGACGAATCGAGGAGGTTGTTGCTAAGAAACTGATGGGATGATGAGCGCTCATGGATGTATTGGGTGCTGTCACCTTCATCATGGATGTGTTCCATGTGATTTTTTCCATGTACTTGGATGCATGTGGTTGTACTGTATAGGATCTTCACCACAGTTGCGTTTGCACAATGTTCCTCCAAAATGTTGGAAGTTCACCACCCACGATTATACTCTAGGGTCTACAAAGATAAGAGGAGGCCCAAAATGTAATAACCAGTTATACTCCCCTTCCTTCACCTCACCTGGGCTCAATGCAAGGTCTGGTGGTTTAGCCAATGTCCTCCAGACTCCTTGATAACAGATAAACAGCCCCAGGGTCCTCTGAGGC